>NC_054084.1:38401498-38701498 GCF_017562075.2 Anopheles merus
TGAATGAAACGTTACAAAAGTCTTCAGCAAAACCAAAGAAATAATTACATCTTTAGCATCAATAACGGTTGGAAGATCAGCTGCCTTCATTGCAACTTCCCACCCCATGCAGTAAAATGATTCCACACTTCCTAGAAGCTATTACATCGCAAACAAATCAGCTGAGCGTGTTTGACGGTTGAAAAGATAAGTACGTTTAACAGGTTGTAAAGCTAAGCTAAGACCTGTTTAATTATACGGTAATTAATTTGTGTCGTTCTATGCACGCACGCGAGCTTCAACACAAATAAAATTGTTATAAGTCAAAACGCTCCACAAATTAAAATATTCAACCGTCACAAATTATACACCTCAAAACGGACTTGTCTCGGTGCGATTTGACAACTTGTTTGGGTGCCCCATACAGGCAGGAATTCTCATGGGTCATACTCATTTCACGTTTCCGTGGAATGAGCACTGGTACAGGATTATGTTTATCATCAGTGAGCAGCTCGTGCTCAGGTATTCCATTTTTATCCATCTCTTTTCCCAATTTACGCACGAGTACCAATGCTCCGTACAACACCGAAGAAACGAAGCTATGTTGGGCATCCATTTTCGTTATTTCCTTTGCATTTATTCGAATCACTAGCAAATTGGTTAAATCAGTCAACCGTAACTGAAAGCCGGCGGCACATTAAATCGCTGGCTCTAGAATAGCGGCGAAGTGGATTGAAAAGCTACACTGATTGAAAATCAACTTGTTTGCTCCTGCGTGCACATCATGGTCTGGCCTTGAGTGTCTTTGGTTAAGGGATTAATTTATTGAATTAATACTAACAATAACGAGCGTCCCACCCTTGCTGGTTAAAACGGCACCATTTGTTTAATATCGCGTAACCAGCTTGATTCCATTTATCGATTTACTCTTGTTTCGTGTTTGCAAAAGGAAGGCAGGCAGCAACGCTATGGTTATTATCAGAAGGTTTTGATGATTGTGGAAACACAGTCGGACCGGTATTGGAAGAAACTGTATTGCTGGCTGGGTGGCATTTTGTGTTCGAGTTTTGTGTGGTTCCACTTGCTTCAAACGTGAGGTAGTTGTAGCTCAGCATAGGAGAGATGCTCCGAATTCAAATGAAATCGAAATTAATTGATTCAAACACAAATGAAGAAAAGCAAACACATACACAAGAAACGTTTTTTCGTGTAGCAGTTGTACCATTATCCTACAAGCAGCCTTCATTGACGATTAGATTTTGCAGAATTTGGTTTCTAGACTGCTTTATGTTTATAGGTTTTCCTGTTTATAAAGTTGTTTTTTTATTAACATGTAATTGTGCTTTTACAAACAGTTGGTTTGTTGTCCATAACGTTCAAATGATAAACTGTTCTTCAGATGAAATCAAAAGATTTTTGTTTAGTTTATCTTGCTCACAAAGTTCACAACTAGAAACAACACAAAAACAAATACGATGTACAAAAACATCCGGTTCCAAATTGCTTTGTTTTCCCGTTCAAGTGCGTTTTTATCACCCAAAAATATTTAAGCTTCGAACATTGAAAATGCGCCCAGGCTCCATTTTAATGGGAAAAAAAGTAAATATACTAAAAGCTGTATTTTCTTACTACAAAGTAGCAAGTACAGAAAACAGTATGATATCTTCGTACTTATATTTATAAACAAACCCACATTCATACCTACACATATTTCCACACAAACAGAGGTAAGTGACATGCGTCATGCAAAAACGGACTTACACGAATGCAATACTCCTGGAGGTTACTCAGGAAAACTGTTTCAAGAAACAGAGAAAGGTGCATACAAGGCGTAAGAAAACATGAATTCTTGCACAGGTCAGTCTTGTGCACTCCCACAGATATGGAAAAACCAACGGTATTCGAGATAAAGTGAGGCGTACTTTTTTACTAAGACTGCGAACTCTTCGTCTTTGTTGAAGGTTTCTTGTTTATATGCGCTTATCAAAGGTAATAGAAAATGATCTGAAAGAAGGGGCAAATATTTGGTAAAACATTTTATATGTGATTTTTCTCATATATTTTTAAGAACGCACCATTATCTTAAAAAGATAAAACATAATAAACGACTGTGTTGAAAATGAGTCCAATGGTTTAAAGTGCCTAGATTTGGGTTTAGGTAAAAATTTAGAATTTTTTGTTTTATTTCATCATAGCAATTAACTCCTTTTTTCTTTTATAATGAAATTTTTTGAGCAATCCAGTATGTTATATCATAGTACTTACCCTCATCGTGCGTCTTTGCGCTGACGTTGAGAAAGTTGTGATTGATTTCCACATTCTCGTTGATGTCCACCTCATAGATAACTTTCTCGAAATAGAGTGGGAAGTCGTTCTTGTCACCGACCCCTGTTTTGATGAATTTAGTAACTGAAAAGAAAACAAAACACACACAATGTACTTCTAAGTTGGTTGTTTAAAGCGGTGCACTTAAACTGCGCGTCAAAAATACAAGTACCGCTGCATTATCACAAAAAAGCGCTATAATATAGATCCTATCAAGAAATAGCAAACTAAACGGAAAATGAAAGAATATTTCAATTTTGATCCTAATGTCGTGTTTCATCCAGTAGTAACATATGTAAATATGTTGTAAATATATATAAATATAATTTAAATAAACAGTAGTCGCATATGTCTCTCACGCAATTGATTCTAAACTGAACGCTCCCGAGCATCAGTGACCACTTATGGAGAACCGGTAGATAAATTTCGATTTTTCTGCTTCTATTACGGTCTTCAACCACGGTAATTGTAATGCAAAGCTACAGAAAGGGAAAAATGCAACAAAAATAATTGCACAAAGGTGAAATAAAAAAAAACAACCACATTCATTGTTCGCTCGATACCAAAACCCTCACCGACCCAGCTCACCAACCTCCCAACCAATCCAATGGCTCTCTTCGGTTTTCGATGGGAATGGATGCATTATGTGTCCTCGATTTTGGATTTTCTCTTGGAGTGATTTGGAGAGGCAGAAAGCCAATGTGTGTTTGCCTGTATGTGTGTGCGTTTGCGCCATGCACAAATCCACAATCCAAACATAGATATCCATCGAACCGCCAGCGTACGGTTGTTCTCGCGTTCCAGCAGAGCTAGTGATTCGGTGAAATTTCAAACGCCTCGCGGAAGCACCACGGTACCATGACACAGAAGGTTATGTTTGGCCTCCCGCCACCCTCTGCAGGACACTGCAATTTAGAGCAATTTAAAATCCATTTTCTACTAGCATGAATTCTGACTTCGATTCGTAAGTTTGTTTGTACGCTGACCATGTACGCCATGCGATGCCTCGAGACACGATCAAGTGGAAAAAATAGTACGAAGCAAAGCTCGACGGTAAGAAACCATCACCATCCGGGTTCAATTTGTAACATCTTGTTTAAGTTTTTTTTTTAATTTTGCTGATACATTATTTGACATGCTTTTTTTGTAACTTTCTACAGTTTTAAATTTTAGGCTATATTATTTTTCACCACCGTCGTTTTTTTCTTTTTGCTACCGAATTGTTACGATCTAATTGTCTTGAGTTCAGTTTTACGCAAGACTTAAGTGATCGTATGTAGAAGGATAAAAATTATCTTGAGGAATTTGTTAATATTTTGTTATTAATATATTGATATAATATATGTTTTGATGTACTTCGTTTTTATTTAATCTGTTTTTTGTTATATTATTAAAGTAAGAAGCCCACATGATATTGATTTTTACACATTCTGGACGGATTTTTGGACGGATTGATTAATGTTTTTAAACTTTACATGTGCAATGGGGCGGTCCCGTGGTCCCGTGGTCCCGTCAACTCGAACGACTCAATAACATGCCCGTCATGGGTTCAAGCCCAGAATGGATCGTCCCCCCGTAGCAAGGATTGACTATCCGGCTACGTGGTAATGAATTAAGTCACGAAAGCCTTTATAGGCCGGCATGTCCGTGTAGGACGTTACGCCAAAAAGAAGAAGAAGAAGATGTGAAATAGGGAAGAGTAAGGAAGCGTGCGTGAGCGACGGAATGTGCGTGAGAAGGAAGGAATAAAAAGAGCGTGCGAGGATGAGCGAGGAGGGAACTCGGTACGGCGGGTAACGCGGAGCGAGAGGGAAGATGGGCAGAAGCAATAAAAGCGGTGCGCGCCCTGGGGACGAGGAGTTAGTTTGGGACCGATACGGGAACTGTGAAATATGAACTACTGAACGAGATGTGCGAATGAATCGCGTAGAACTTTACTTTTCTATGTTCGTGTTTACTTCCCATATCACAGTTAACTTCACATACATTCTACCAAAATTAAATATGAGTGAGGGTTATCAATCTGGGTTAATTAATTGATATCCTCATCATTCATAACATACCAATATAATTCCACCCCGTGATGCAGTCATCAGCTCGAACGACTTAAAACATGCCCAGCATAAGTTTAAACCTTTAATAGACCGTCTCCTCTTAACAAGAACAAGGCTGTGTGTTTCAAAATAAGTCTCAAAAATCTTTATGTATCGGCATGACCTCGTAGATTGCCAAAAAGAAGAAAAGTAAAATAGATTTTTTTACATGAAATAAATTAAAATTAAAATTATATTTTATAGGTTTTTAATCTATTTAACATAATTAAAAATACGAAAATGTTTGTACCCACTAGTTAAACGAGCTTGGCTTTCAATGACTTATTGTTACAATAGTAGTATAGTCAGTCCCTCGTATGGGAGCACGGTCTATTCTATAGTTGTAGGTGTTGACTACTGTACCACCAGACCGGCTATAATGTATAAAAAAAGGCATGAAATTCATAAAAATGTTGATATTTCGGACTTGACTGGTGTTTGAAAGAGCACCATTTTTTCACATCATCAAATAAATCACATCACATCATCAAATAAAAAGGAAAATATCAATCTGCCAAACATTTCCTTTTAGTTTCCAACTTAAACTAAAACTCAACATGCTTTCCTGAAATTAATGCTTTAACGAGATTCTATAACCAAAGGAGGAGAAAAGGATAGTAGAAGTTTCATGCAGATGCTATCAAAACGAGTGTGAAACGAAATAAACCGTTCTGTATTTTATTGACTCTCCGGTATCTTTTTTCTCTCTGTCACATATCGATCGATTGAACAGCGCAACATCAAGGGCACTGTGAAGGATCGGTGAAATAGTTGCACCAATGCGAACGTACGGTTTAAAATGCAATTTATTATTTCGTCAAATATGACTTCGCTGGCTGTGTGTCTGCCATTTTTTATTCTTTCTTTAACTCGAATCCAAATGGCAGGTACGCACCAATGCATCAACGGTAGTGCTACATACCACAACTGTTGGCTTCCAGCAGGCAAGGTGAAAATGGCAAAATTGATTTACTCGCTTTTTATTGCGGGAGCCAACGGCATGCGAGGCGTTTGTATCGTGTGTCGTTTCTTTTATGCATGTGTGATGTGGAATGCTATTTTTTTTTAAACCATATACACCCTGACTTAATAATGGAGTCAATGCTGAAGAATTTGAATAAATAGTTGACTAAAGTGCATTCAAAATTATTTAGTGGCATGTTATATTTTTTGAAAGTTGCTTTGAGGTATGAACTGTGTACCTCAACGTAAAAAGGGTACTTTTTAGCTTATTAGTTATTTAGTGTTTGTTATTCCGAATGTTTCCGATATATTTGTTGTGCTATTTAAATAACCTGATAAATTTTATTGAATTTTCAATGAAGCACATAATTTAATAAATGTTAAACTGTGGTACAGTAATAATCTTTGTGATAATGATAATTGCTTGTATACATGATTACGTGTTTAATATATCAATGTCAAAGAGTGTAAATTAATTTGAATTGGCTTCTGCTTTTAGCTCAAGTTCAATCAAATAAATGGGTAACAGCAAAAGGTGGTGATTACTTCTACTACCATGAACCATTCCTCGACGTTATGAAAATAAGACCTACGCTATTCGTGCAACGTATTGCATCAGGCACGAAACATCGAAGAACATTGTATTGCCAGTTGTTTGAATTGAACACAGGGTTATTACATTTCCTACATTGTCTCCTCTGCATACACCATCCATTTCCTTTTGCATCGATTTACTATATTTGCTGTCCGCGATGAAACCGTTCGGGGGAACCAATTACCCATCACCCGTATGCGAGGATAGAGCACCAGGCGCCTCCATGACACTATAAATTAATGACAATCCATTGACAACGGTATTTGTCGCCATTGTATCGTTCATTGAGCACGAAATATGAGGGTAAAATATAAAACTGTTACAGGAAAAATCTGCCATGCTTTCTAAGTTTTCAATCAAACTACTCATACCACAGCCGGCCCCATCGATGTCCTTTATTTCCTTCGCAATGTTGCAAGGATAGCTGTGCTAATGGTGATAAAAAGCGTGATGTGGCAGCTAGAGTACCTCTATAGGTGGGAAGTCGCTGCACGTCAAATTAGATGAAAATAAAGCTAGGCCAGCAGGCCGAATGATAGCGATTCTGTGCACCATGCCTCATGGTCACCCGAAACATAGACATTTTACTAAGGCGAGATAAAATTGTTTTAGACCATTCCTGGATGATGCTGCTATTGAACGTCGGACAGTACACTTTCTCGTACTTTTTAAGTGATCTTGCTTGGCAGCATCCGCTATCACTTTCTCTTTCTCTTTATCTCTCTCCCTTTCTCTCTTTCTTTCTCTATCTCTCTTTCTTTATCGCTCCGTATACTTTCTGAAAATACGGTTAACTAATTATTGCAAATGGTTCCCTGTGTGGGCATCGTCGATTGGCCGAAAACTCATCTCCTTCCCTTCATGCGACCAATGCAGAAATAAACCACGCCGATTGCGAGGCTAATTGATTTTGGGATGGAATAATATTTTGTTTAACGACCATCCATTAAAACGAGCCTTTGGGGCTATGGCTGGAAGAAGTGGTGTTACATCCCGGTCTAGGAGTAGGATATTAGAAACTTTTCAGAAGGACGGCAGAAGCTGGTGGTCACGCATTAACGCCTCAGCGGGAATGGTATGGTGGTACCACGCTTAAATTGATCAAGCTATCACGTGATTGTTTCTTTGTCATTTGGGAGAGAAGCTTGAGAGAGCAGTTGGCGGGTGGGATTTTATGTGTTATCAATAAACTTATTAACATCTTTATGATGGGATGATAAAAGGCAGAATAGATGTGTAGGTCCTATGAATGAATTATTGGGGAATTAAAAAATAACTAATAACTGAGATTCATATATTCTGCTGTCTGAGATTGTTTTCTGCAATCTTCTGAGTTCTTTTAAATTTGATTTTTTAAGGCCCAACTGTCCTTTACAAAATAGAAAAGTTAAAATTATTTTTATTAAGCTCTAACAGAAGCGTTAACTATCGTTCCCTCTATCTTGATATGAGGGTTATAAATTTCAATACCATTTTATCTAGCAACTGAGTCCTAGGCACCGCGTACCAGTCCGCCAATTGTTCACTAGTTTGCTATTTTGTCGCGAGTTCAGCCACTGTCTAAGAGCTTCTAGTTTAAGAATAACAACCCAATCGAGCACAACGCTCTCGTACACGACAGCTGGGATTAAGACATGATTCTTTATTTTTCTAAGCCGAAAACAACACTCAGCTACAGGCAAAGACACATTTTCATTTCCGTTCACTTAGCTCCCCAAAACAAAAATCCAATGTCGTTTCCAAAGGAGCAAATCGTTCAGAAGACGGTGAATGAAAAGAAAAGTAAAATGAAAAGAAATTCTTAAGCTTTCTTTCCACGCCGTAGCACTCCCTGGGCTCCATGCTCGGGGGTTTCCGTATTGGTCACGGAACACCGGATGGTTGTTCAACCGACGATGACATTTTTGTGCAATAAACAAACACTAAGTGGAATTAATGAAATAAAAAAAGCATCCATTCGTTGCAATTGTGCACATTTTCGTTCGGTTGAAACATGGGATGGAGTTTTTGTGCCATCTTCCTTCGATTTCCCGAAACGTCACCGTTAAGTTTTTTTTTTTTTTTTTGTTGAACCAGGCGTCCCGAGAGTGGTCCTCAATTTGTGTTATTGTTGTGTTTTCCGTCTTTTTATTTGTTTATTAGCTGGTGGTTATTAGATTGGTGGGATGGGTTTCTTTTATCACGCCCGAGAGAAATGAGCATAGCCTTCAGGATGAAAGAAGAAAAATGTGAGGCAGCCCCTGAGCCCTGGAGGTTCAAAGCATCCTTTACCATGGACGGGAAACTGTAAACGGAAAAATATGTTCCCATTTTTGAAGTGTTTCCATCACTGGTGGTGAATTGGTGCGATGGTACACAAAAAAAAAAAAATGCGATGAAGAACCCACCAGTTTCCATGGATGCGAGAGCTTTTTGGGATGTTTCTTTGCCTTACCACCCTTTGCTCTATTTCCATTTAGAGAAAAGGAAGAATATATATTCTACTTCTGCTGGTGCAATTGGATTCAGCTGCAATCATGTGTGAACGAAAAAACTGCTGGCAAATGCTTAGATCTGGTTGGTGGAAAGATTGCTTTGACGAAATGGTACCACACTCCTGGTTCTGCTCTTTTTGTGCATAGACTCTTACACACACACACTCCCACACATTTATTATGGTACCGTAGTGTGACAACGACAGACTGATGCTTCCCGACATTTGTGTGGACGGTTTTTGTTCACTTGCTCAGACGATTTTCTCCAAGCGTCGTTTGCTTTCTTGTCACAGTTTTCAACCACACGGTCGGCAACAACGTTTGCATCCACCGCGAGCCCTTTCGTTCACCGTAATGAGGTCAGGGTAGGGCGAGAAGAAACATAAACGGGCATTTCATCATTCCTTCCCGAAATGGGAAGTCATGTGTGGGTGTACAGGATGAGAATCTAATTGATGATGGTGATTTATCTTTCACTCGTAATTTCAATTTAACTGTTGGTATTTTTTTCTTTCCCGTTTTGCACAAATTATTCTTGATTTGATGCAGTGTCTCTCTCCATCTCTTTTGACAGGCGGAAATTAGTTTGCGGTGCTCGGGACTTGTCAAGTTGTGGATGCTTTTTGGGTGACGAGTCATTGATTTCATTAGTAGATATAGGAACTTTTTTACGCTAAATATGAGATTAACATTTTTATTGTTTTTTTAACTTCTACTTCTTACCTTCTTCTTACCTACTTATTTACTTTATCAAAATTGCTTTTTAGTTTTAACTTATTTTGAAACATCAATAAGTTGGTTTACAAACATAACTTAAAACAAAAAAATTGCATAAAATAGATCCTTTGGAGAATCCTTAAAGCTTATAGTTTAAACCAAAACAATAAAGAATTTTTTTCCTAATTCAACCTCAGTATAGGCTATCAGCCTGACTGAATTCTTACAATCATATCAATTAAGCACAGACACCTCTTCAATGGCATCGCACACACCTATTTACCATTCGCTCGGGACATTTCGTAACTAGTTGGACCACTCGTAGACTACTACTCATCGACGCTGTTATGTTACGACGATCGATTACAAACGAAGCCCCATTTAAATGGTCTCTGGAGCTGTCTTATATGAGGTTGCCCTGCACAACGACTATTTGTCCCCGGTCAGATTACTGAAAAACTCCACACCCGGGTTGAACAGATGGAAATGAGGATTACTAATTAAAGCACCCGCATAATCTGGTATCACAATTCTTTCGAGATACAAAGAGTGCAAGGACAAACGAGAATAAGAGAGGCAATCATGTAGTTCGACCGATGGTAAACATAATCCAGCAGATCGTCACCGAGGAAACGAAACTGAGAGTGAGAACACACCAGCAAAAGATGTGCTTCGGGATAACGTACTCGTCTGAACTGTCCAGGGAGTAGGGATTTATTGGACGGCTATAGCAACAATACTGGATCGTGGTTGTGGCTTCATTCTTCCTCATCTCCTTCGTCTACTCGCATCAGAACATTAAATGCGGGTCAATTGGTAGGCTGCTTTCGAAATGCCATTAACTAAGCAATCCGAAGAATGTGGCTCGGCAATTTGTAATCGTGGAAGGAGTCCCCTAGAGCGGCTTGGGTGACCGGATTTTTGAAAAAGACCCTGGGCCGAAATTTGCCCGAAAAGGTCGGCAAGGATCATTTGGGCTCTGATTTACCAGAGCAGTTACGGTCGTTGGTTGCTGATGAAACCAATGTCATTGTGTGGTGTGGAAACCTCTTTTTTTGGTTTCCGTGTGTGATGTATATCTTTTTCTTTTCTTTACTGACTTAAAGGCAATCAGTTTTTTCTGCTGTTGCTGGTGCTTGCCTAGACAACGAAGCTGGATTATGTAAATAGATAAATTTCTGGGGCGGTGTTTACAGAGCACAACATGATTGACATAATAATAACGGTATGAGGTCAGGCCAAATCTGGGCAGAAACGGGATGCTAAGCTCTGCTGGAGGTGTGTGCCTTTGCTACACTAACGACCTTTGCACGTTATTTATTTTAGCGCCGAGCTCACGGACATGTCATTGAAAAAATCATCAGTAGCTCCAGTATGGTTGATGATATTTTTCTTCAAGAAACCACACCCTCACTCTCAACAGGTAAGCAAGGCATGTGTTACATATCATAACATGTTGTATGGTTTGCCGACGGAAATGGGATTGAATAAATTACAGTTTATGGGGGCGTCCTTAAATTACGTAACGCTCAAAGGGGGGGGGGGGGGGGGGGTTCTCTGTAGCGTTACGGTTTGTTACAAAGGGGAGAGGGAGGGTTCACATTCTGTTACGTAACGTAATACAATCCTATCACTGGTCACTGACAAATGATCGCCCACCTGGGTAAGTTTTGCACTGGTATTTCTTTATATCTTTTGATAGGGAATACGAACTTGACAATTATAAAAAATTTCTGGTTCCCATTATCCGCGTATGTCGGGAAGCAACTGTAATTGAGACGCTTAAAACCTGAGTAGTGTTTGACACAACGCTTTGGTGTGTGCTTCATGTTTGCTTTTCCTGTAGCTTTCCAAGCTTTTCACTGTGCAGAAGCGATTGAAGTGGTAAAGAGCAAAGCAAAGTAGAACGGATATAATCTCAATAACGAATATAATAGCCTAAAACTGGCGGCGTTTCCTTCCAAAACAAAAAAACAAGCTCAAGATTTTGCTACAGAAAAATGGAATGAGTTGAAGAAAGATAATCCAAACGATTTTACAACTTTGATTATGGAAAAAATATCTAATTTTGAGAAGAAAAGTATGACTCAGAAAGGCAAATTACTGCAGTACTGGGCGAAAACAAGTGCAACTAAACAAGTTACAAAGAATGAACCGGACAATGTTCCAGCTTTACAATATGGGAAATTTACTCATGACGAAACACCAGAGAACTCTGGTGTTATGCGTCCAGCGGAATCGCACGCACCAGCCCAACAACTACTTAAAAAGACCTGGAGCGAATTTGTCACAATATTGTAAGGATATTATTTTTTTTTTCGTGAAATCCATTCTTATTTGAGATAATAATTTCAGGTGAAGCTTAGGGAGCGTGAAGATAATAATTTACTCTCTAAAGCAGATGCAGCTCTACTAAAAAATCTTATTGCAAAACGGAAGGAAAAGGAAGACGAATTGCGTAAGAAAATAAAAGGACAGGAAAGGCAGAAAAAGTTTCGTGATGAGAAAAAGAAGGCAATGCAAACTTTGCTTAAAAATGTGCCTCAAGCAAGTGAATATTTAACTATGCATGCATGTTCGGGGAGACCACCAATTGAAGAAAATCAGCCTGAACTGCTAGCAGCGATTGTTTCTATTGCATTACATGGATCTGCTGCCGAGGACAAACGTCATGATGAAAGTATCCGAAGCGTAAAAACGCTTTCAGAACTGCAGGAGGCATTTCAATTGCAAGGATATCAGATCAGTCGCTCAGCAACTTATTTGAGATTGCTGCCGAAAAGATCGAATACACAAGAAGGTAAACGACATGTCACAACGGTTCCCGAGAAGCTTCTTCGCGCTACGAATGACAAACACATGAAACATCAAGACTGCGAATTTTGCACTACAACAATCCATATGCTAGAAGAAATGTCTTCATTACTTGGACCCAAAGAAGTTGCATTCTTGAGCCAGGATGATAAGGCGCGAGTTGCTATCGGCGTTACAGCAGCAAATAAGCAAGCACCGCTTCTGATGCATATGGAGTATAGAGTGACGTTGCCAGACCATGACTGGGTGGTGGCCAATCGACACAAACTGATACCTTCTGTATATGCTGGTATAACGATAAAGCCGAACGGAAACGGTCAGCGTGAAGTTGTTGGCTATGGTGGGCCTACATATGTGGCAATTCGATCAGGTTAGAACAATTCAATGTTTCATATACTTAATCATAGCAATATTAATTGTACGTTTATCTTCAGGAAAACATTCTTCATCAACAGCATATTCACATGGTCTGGACTATGAAAGACTGCTAGACCTACCTGAGTTTGATGACATAATGCACTATCAAGGCAACGTAAAACCAGTGCATGTAGTGACTGTGGACGGAGGGCCATATGAAAATCCACGATACCGAAAAGTAAGCGACGTGGCAATTCGAAACTTCCTTAAATATAATCTAGATGCCCTATTTCTAGCGACCAATGCACCAGGCAGAAGTGCCTTTAACCGCGTAGAAAGAAGGATGGCACCATTATCTCGGGAACAAGCTGGTCTAGTTTTACCACATGATCATTATGGATCACATCTGAACGATAAATTGCAAACTGCCGATGTAGAACTTGAAAAGAAAAACTTCAGGTATGCAGGAGAAACGCTTGCAGAAGTGTGGAATGATCTGATGTTCGATGGATTCCCCGTGGTATGCGAATATGTTGATCCTGCTGTCTCTGAGATATCAACGGATTCAATTCCTTGTTGGGATTCTAAATGGTTTGCTAGCCATGTACGCTCTTCGCAGTATTTTTTACAAATTGTCAAATGTGCGAATCGTAAATGCTGCAGTGAACCTAGAAGTAGCTATTTGAATGTAATGCCGGAGTAATTTTTTTCTGCACCGATTCGCATCGAACAAACAGATGATGGACTAAAAGCTGTTAACCCCAATTTATTTGACAGCGGGTCATATGTTTCACTTTTTCTTCGAAATTCCATAAGCATTGCTAAAATACTTCCAAAATCGCTGCTTTCGTTTAGGGAGCAGCCATACGATTTATATTGCCCTTCTGTCCAAAAGATTATACAAAACCGAATTTGTAAAAAATGTGAAATATATTTTGCATCACATGTTTTGCTAAACGAGCATTTGAGAATGCATGCTAGCCAAGGAGAAGGGAAAAAACCTTACTTCAGAACAAAAGAATGATGATAGGTTTAAAGAAGTAATACACATACATAATGAAGATGCGATATGGAATGAAGAAGATGCCAATGTAATCGAAACAGATAGTGTTCCCATCATAAACATTACTGAACAATTGAAGCCAATCTGGCAAGATGTCTAAAAATGCTCAACATATAAATTATGCGTTTCTTTAATTATAAATTTTTTATCTAACCTTCCTTTCATTAATTAAACATTAATTTTAATTAAACATTAATTAAAACAACTCTGCATACTTTATAAAAGCAATGAAATAAAAAAATATAAACCCATATTTTTTTGTATTTGTTGATGTAATACCAAATTAAGGGGGGGGTGTTCGATCATGCGTTACGTAATTTTGGAAGGGGGGTCTCCTCCAACGTTACGTTTTGTTACGATAGGGGGGGAGGGGGTCCAAAAATCCCAATTTCAGCGTTACGTAATTTATGGACGGCCCCTATGGGGAAATGGGTTTAAATGATTTTTATATGCGGATCTCCGGGCATTAAAATGTTAAATATGGTCCCTGAAGAAGATGGAGCGGATCTGTAATGCAGAGTTATGGCAATAATGAACACATTTCACAATGTAAAATTTGAACCCTTCAGCTCTTCTGCGAAGGATTTACCAATTCTCGGGGAAAAGATAATTACGAACAAAATATTCGTTGGATTTTACTTTGCCTTGAATATTTCAATACATTAAAACTCCATCAAACTACCTAGAATCTAAACAACGAACTTAACATTATACAGTAACTTACATTCTCGGAGGTCGGTGGATAACAAGTGATTGACGACGGTATTAAGTTTCGACCGTCGTTGTAAGATGCCTCGGGATTTTAAAATGACATGTTCTGAAAATCATTCCTCTTGCCACATTTGTTTTTGACTATTGTTGAAGATTTTGAAGCAGCTATTTAAAATGTAGTATACCATTTAGGAAAATCTTTTAAATTTTAGATTTGCACGACCTATATCGTACTTTTAATCGTACAGACATTAATACTGAGGCTGAAAATCTTGTGTGACCCTTCGAACAGCTCAAAAGTGACGATGAATCTGTCCCTCGGAAGTGAAGGTTTAGTGTGCTCGTTGTTTGACCCAGGGAAATCCAACCCTTTTGCGCTATACTGAGCATATTTTCTTCGGGCGTTCGTGTGCGACTATATGACATACATTGAAACGGAACCTAGTCCAAAACCAACAGCGTTATATTGCATTCGATGTTTTGGATTCACTTCTCACCATCAAATGATATAACTTTAATGCTTGAGTATTGGCTAAAGTACGCTCTGAGCAGTCGTCTTCTGCTAGGCATACCTTCGAGTTGGTACATACAATGAGCAGAGCACTAAGCTTGTAGCGTGCTCGAAGTGTAATAATACGTGGCTTGTTGGCGAGCGATATTGAGTGTATTAACGGGGATGGGTGGCGAATTGCAATAAGCTATCCAGTTCTATTTTCCTAAAAGGTTTCCATCCCATCAAGCATAAAATGAGCAAACTAGTCGTGCTAGAAAGTATAGGCAGGGATAGGCGGAATGTATCCGGCTGGTATGAGAATCAATCGATCGGTCGAGAGGACACCGCTCCCTGGTTCGAAGATTGACGGAACAAAAGGGCAAGAGCACTTGCATGACAAGAAGAAGCAAATGAAAAAAGCGCAATTTCAACCTTCCGAATGTACACACGCAAACATACATACAGTGACTAACTCGGACGTAGGCACGCACATATCCCTTCTTACATTCCGCTTGCCTAGGGAAGAATTCGTCATTCACCGGAGCATCATTCAACCCCATTTAGCAGAATCGTCAATCACTCTTATGTCGGTACGAAAACCGGGCAGACGCTTTCTCGCTCATCGATGGGGCTCAGTGGCAGTAATCCATGGTACTGTAATTGAATTATGTTTACTATCGCGGTTGGTCCGGGAATCGCACTTTCTGCACCGCGTGGGAAGTGTATGGGCGAAGGCACTGCTAGCTGCTCATGCCAAAATCATAAATCCGGTGTGAAGGTCAGGGTTGGAAAATCATTGCGGTGGGTGGGATAGTATAATGTCGATTTGCCGGTTGCCCGTGACTAGTGGCCGCCGCTGCAACTAGTGACCAAGCTACTCCCGACTGGCGAATGAATTATGTGATGGCTGAACCTCCGGTAATCCACGGCATCAGCGAGCAATACCCAGATGACGATAATGTTGTAGCGCCTGCTCGCAAAAAAAACAACTATTTGACGTTCATGGGGCTGCTTAGTGGAAAGTATAGCAAACCCAGAGGCTTTCAACAGGTTTTCAGCTACAGTCGGCGGTAAAACAATGCTACTTAAGTTCATACTCATTTTAAGAATGCTGACGGTGAAGCTAGTTGCTAGCCTCCATTTTGAAATAAATTTAATTCAACGTACACTGCATTTAAGCGAAACTTTTGGAACAAGATTATAGTCGGGATTAATTTTGATCCATCAATTTATTTGTCGCTTTAACATTTCGTTAAATTTGACACTTTTTACCAGCAAGCATCATCTTCTTTCAATACATCAATTCTATATCCATTATGGTTCTTCAAAATCTTCATTCTTCTTGACCAGGCATCAACAAAGTCTAACAGCATGTCATGAAATTTCTGGTTTATTTTATCCTCTGTGCTTGAGCTCACTACGAACCCTCTTCCACTGAGCTGTAAACTGTATCCCACTCCATCCACCATAGAAATATATTAAGCACCATATAAATAGAGTAAATCGAACACGATTGAACAGAAAGATGCAGCCTTTTGTGATGTGTGTGTGTGTGCGTGTGTGGGTTTACCCAGAGTGTGGCTCTTATCTGTTTGCTGATGGATTTATAAACCAATAATACTTGAATGCACGGTAACGGACAATACACAATGGTGATTGATTATTTCGGATACCAATACACCGAGCAAAGTATTTCCTCGCCTGTCGCCGTCGCCCTGGTTATACTTGCAGCTTGACATTTTCCAAATCCAGTCCCAAGCGCTCCAGCAGACATGTCGTCGCTGGGTGAATGAATCGCCTAGATATCATCAATCAACAAGGCGAGACAAAAGTCGGTTAGTTGGTTAGCCAAATTTGCGCTCCTGTACAAGTGATGCTTTTCTGGACTATGCAGGCCAGTTGATCCAGTTTATTTGTCCCGTGGTGGAATGATGGAGAACGTTAGAGTGGTTGGTATTGAAAATCTTTCCACGAGGGGTAAATGAAACATGTGTGTAGTGGAGCTTTTTAATTCCCCCCCCCCCTCCCCATACCAATACGCATTCGTGGCATGTTCTGTGCTCGTGATGAATAGAAAAAATAAGACAATTTATGAGCAAAAGCAACAATTTAATAATAAAATGTTTAATACTCTTTTATAAACAGTTCATTCTCCACTCAGTGAGTACGAACAGAGCGTGGCGCAAATAATTTCATGATCAAACTTCACACAAAACTCATGGCAGAGTGTAAGCTAAAGTTTCACAAAACTTTAACCGTACTGGTGAGACAGTTAAAAACAAATGATCAATTCTGGAGAATATGACGCATGTTTCATTTAACGTTTCTGTTACGCTTCTCTTAACTAGAATAACGAGGCAGCATAAAACATTTGTCCATAGTTGACAGGCAGACAGAACAAAACAAAATGCATACGTTCAATGGATTTTTTCGAGAGGACTTTCGTAGTGAAGTAAGTGCATACACATTTTTGCTAGCAGAAAGTATTACATCAAGTGTCCTTACACTGCAAGAAAAAAAGCTATAAGTTAAGTGTTCAAAATTTCTAAGAGAATTTACCCTACTGAAGCAATTATTTCAGTTGATATAAAAACTGGTTTCCGAAACGGCCCTAAATGAGTGCGGGATAAGATTTTTGTAAAAAAAAATACACAGGCAAGCGATTAAACCATTACATTTTTCTGCATCCGCAGATTGAATCCGCATTTTTAACAGGAACATCCTGTGAAGTGTTCAAAAATGTTCTTCCGAGCCGGTAGAAAGTGATCGATAGTGACGAGAAGGATTAAAAAAGGCTAGATGATAGCATTGAATACCGAAAAGAAGGAAAATACAGCGCCTACCACAATTATATGGACAGTCGCTTTTCGCGATTTGCAGAAAATCCATAATAGATAAATAAAAACAGCGAAGGAATGAGTTGCGCAGAATACTATTTTACATCTTCGTATATTTTTTCAAAAAACTTTAACACGTTTTTACACGACTAATGCCGAAAAAAATAACTTATGATCGTACCGTAACTATGAAGACACTTAGGAAAACAGGTTTTATGACTAACTAACGCATTTCAAAATCGTTCAAGAATATTCTAGACAGGTTTTGAAGACATATATTTTTGGACGAGTTTTCAAAAGTTTTTTATATCTTATTTTAAAGTTTATAATTATTGTTAGAAACTGCCGCTCTAACTAAAATAGAAAACAAAGTAAATTCTTTAGGCTAGCACTTAAGGTGCGTCAAAAAATTAGTTTTTTTCTTTATTTCCTTCGTATCTTCGTTCGTATGTATTTTTGACCGCAATGAACCAGTTTTCGCGATTTTTCTCCCTTTTTATCTGCTTGCGCACATACAAAACATCGCCTCAGCTGACAGTCCGTTGGAAACCTTACAACAGTTTCCAACAATTATATTATAAGTTTTATAAGATTAGTCAACATATGTTTTTTTAATTATAAAAATCACTAAAATTCACAAATTTTCTAAAAATATTTCCCAAAATTGTTTTGAAACTGCCTAGGTTCCAGACAACGGTTCAAAACTGATCCGAACATACTTATCTAATACATGTAAATACCACATTAATAATTCAACCAGTCCTTATTTAGGCTCATAAACTACTTAACGAATACACGAGTAAACTCTACAAGCAGACGGCTACCGGCGACTTTGTAGCGGTCTAAAAGAACATCGATGATGAAGTGGGTGGTGGGAGGAAAAAAATATCGAGCTAAGATTACATTCCTCAACTATGTATGTAACAGCAGCAAATATTTAGATTCTGATAAAAATCGGTTTTGAGCATTTGATTTGATCGGGTCAGTTTTGAACCGTTGTTCATAAAATAAAAAAAACAAACTCATACATTCAATGTTTTTATCTATCTCATATGGATTTTTCGCAAATGGCGAAAAGCGACTGTCCATATAGTTGTGGTAGGCACCTTACTAGCAACTGGATTTAGTGATGCAAGCATTTATGGAATGTGCAAGCAAAGTGTGACTTTCCCTAAGATAGTCATTACAATTCCAGGGAAAAGTTTATGTTGGGATGTAAACGTAGAACAGTATCATAAATGGTTGACAGTATACCTTACGTTCCTCACTAAAAATTTGGTTTTTTGTTGAATTCATATGCCACAGACAGGCAGATAGGCAACGGATTGGAATGCTCATAATATGGTCTTATAAAACTGGTCATTTTTCCTTTCGTTTGCCCTGGACATTTTCACCACCTGGCCATTCTATCGCTCTTCTCCATAAACCACTAAATCATACACAAACTGAAGTGAACGCATCACTCCCTAGACCGTACGCTTCTTTTCGGATAAGTTTAACCGTGAAAGTAAAGCTGTAATCCGGGTGATAATCGGGCAATCCTGTGAGTTGTGTTTCTTGCCCAAGATCCTCACCATCGATACAGGCCGGCCGTAACGAAGCGATTACAACGAATCTTCTCATTAAAGCCGTGTGCCCGAGTTGTGGGCTGCATAAATTTGCATAAAATAAATCTGCTACTGTCGTCTATTTCAGTGCATTTTATCAGGTTGTTTGCGCTCGTCTCCCATTTTTGCCAGATGGTGGAATGTAAAGACCCCAAAAAGGGCAATATGTTGAGAATTTGGGAAAGAATGCGTTTCAGAGGAAATATCGGGGATTGGAATCGAACTAGTGATGGGAAAAATGAATCTTAGAAGGGATTTGAATCTTCGAATCCCAATCCTGAAAGGGATTCGAATCTTTGAATTCCAATCCCTATCCCGATGTGATAGAGCGTTTTATTCTAGTTTGCAGCGGAAGGGGGGGGGGGGTGAATTAGTTAAAGTTGGAATGAGAGGTCATCCTGTTTTACTCCAAATTATTTAACTTTGCAGTACTTACATCATAAGTAGTACAGGTCCCCGACGCGGACCTTTATTTAATAATATTTTTTTAGTGACTATAACTTCTTATTTAATGGTGCATTACACGAACACTTGCATTATTTTGATTGAAAACTGCGTGATTCGACTTCGGAAATTAGACCCTCATTAATAGCGTATTTCGGGGACAGCCTCTAAATGCAATCGCAATCCCTATTGCAATCGCAATCAGAATCCCAATCGAATCGCAATCCCAATCCCAATCGGATCCCAAACTGATCCCAATCCCAATCGAATCAGTATCCCAATCGCAATCAGTATCCCAATCGCAATCAGAATCCCAATCGCAATCCCAATTCAAATCACAATCCCAATCCCAAACGAATACAAAACGAATCCAAAACGAATCCCAAACGAATCCCAATCCCAATCCAATGGAATCTTTTAGGGATTCAAATCCTACAAACGGGATCCGATCCGATCGAATCTTTCTGAGGATTGAATCTTCGAATCTTCCGAATCCCGAATCTCCCAACACTAAATCGAACACAGAAATGGGATATTGAAAAGCGCAACGCAACATATCATTGCTTAAGTGATGGGCGATGCTCGATATGGAGAAACCAGTCGGTTCATTACGATGGAAATTTGTGTCCGAAATTCCAGATTTCGTAGTACGTGCTGCATTTCTTCGGACAGGTCATGCAAGACGGACAGCAATGTACATCTCATTTGAGTCGAGGAAACGGTGTGGGAGGAGAAGAAGGATTGGTCAAAGCATTGCATTGGAAAAGCAGACAAGGACTAGAAAATGGCCAACACACGTTGGTTGTTGGAACAATTTTCCTTCGACCATGCGTTGTGAATTGATATGAAGTGACCGTCCGGTGGTAAACATGAGAATGAGAAGTGGTATTTTTTCCCAACGCTTAACATTTCACATGTTCCATACATCCTATTCAGACCTAATCTGTTAAAGAGTCGCATATCCAAACGGTTTTACTGCTCGTAAAGTATTGTGTGGTCCGTGCGGATGCAAATGAAATCCAATCTTTTCTACATTTTACATCAGCAATGGCTAGTTGTGCTATTAAAATCATTTTATAATGCATATGTTCTGATCGAGAGAGAAATAGAGGAAAAGAGAGAAAAAAGAGGAACCCACTCCAGAGTGGTGAATAAAAATGGAATTCACAATCGCTAACCCACAGGTAAAACCGATTGCTCTATCTCAACTGGCATTTCTCGATTTTGCAGTAGAAATAGTGGCATGAAAAACGAAACAGATTTCTAGTAAACTCATTCGCCAGCTGCTGGTGACAACTATCACATGGAAATCGTGGATTCTTACCACGTTTTTTACACTTTTTTGTTATCCAGCAAGTGATTTCAAATTAGAAAAGTTGTACAATGTCAATAGAAAAGGGAAAACGGGTATTTGTTATGACCTGAGTTGTTGTAGGAATAGATCGAAACTGATATTTGATCATTTACGCTCCAGTCATGCTATGCAAGCAGTGCAGAAGTCTATTGCAGAAGTCTAAGTCTATATACTAATTTCAATTCGATATAAGAGCCGCGAAGTAGAAGTGTGATTGAAAATCAGTAAGGGTAGCAATTACCATGATCCCCTCGTAGCAGTTTCAATGGTCGGTGACTAGTTGATTGAAAGTTTATTTACGTAGACACTCACAACTTCAAAATTAAATTGCTGAAGGTTATTTGTATTTGATTGCTATCCGGTTGTTATTTTTACCACCGTGTAACTTCTACGCATTCCCTTAAACATATGATTCTTGCTGTATTCATATGCATTGCAACTCAAACCTTTTACCGACGAGCATAAAAAAAGGGAAATTAAAACTACTAAAAATATTGGAAGTAAACAATTCCCTACCTTATAAACACCATGTATACGAGTGCTAGAAACTGTGCAAACATAGAGCCAAGTCACGAAAAATGTAACACGTGAGCAAACGATTTCACGCGGGGTGTCTCCTCCTGACTATATATAAGATATGTTGATGTGCATATAAGTGCGGTAAAGTTTGGCCAATGTGGATACCTTTTAAATGATGTGTTACTAAACCTCAGTTACTAAATAAAACAACTTCCTCTGGACATGCTGCATTTTTTTGTGTTTGAGGTTCTTATATGTAAAGGTTGTCTGATACTTTGCTTGTTTTTGTCGTGCGAACGGACAAAAAAGCCAAATCGACCAAAAATATACTGGAGCCGAAAGCTCATATCTCCTCCACCTAAGAAATAATCTTCAACGGTAGTCATACGGTGGTGCTGGTGAATACATAATATGCGTACCTTACAGAATAAAATGTTACACTCAAGCACGCAAAAACGCACACGTACTGTTCAGAAAAATTTAATCAGTGCTGGTTGTTGTTTGCGCAACGCTAGAGCCTTCTAGGCCGGTGTATCAGGGCGTTACTTCAGAACACCGAAACCGTTGCGCACGACACTCTTTGCTACTGATGAGATAATGTTTGTAATGGCTCTTGTGCCCTCCGTTACTCACTCCCTTTGGCATTCGGTGGCATTCTGTCTCACGTCCCACATATTGTTCTCTCCTCTTTCTGATAGCTTTCAATGAACACACGGCTGATAAAGAACTTCAGTTCGATTCACTCACAAAAACACCGCTCCAGGTGCTTCGCAACCTGCCTGTAGCTGCTGTTGGACGCAATGCTTCGACCGGCTTTGCAAGGTTGCCAATATCAACTGCAGATGTTTCGATCTCTTTATCAATATCAAACTCATCGACCGGCGTCTTCATGCCTCCTGCAAATCCTGTTTGGCATGCTGCTCGCACGCGCAGTTTCTGTTCAGCCAGGCATTTCTATGAAGGAACGGTGTGGTATCATTTTGACAGTGAAACAAAACCCGCTTTTTAACTGTTTTCCATAAAACCTATTTCTGAGTGTAACTTGTTTTGCCTGCATCATATACACCTTACGCACACGCAAACCATTCGCTAGGCTGCCAAACCCTCATCATACAGCCGGGATATGCGATAAGGATATGAATGCTGTGACAAAATAAGACGCAAAATGGTGCCTGCTTTCTTTTCTGTGTATCGCTGTGGGTGTATTTTTGGCATTTAGACATTCAATAGGCGTTTTTCCAATGGTATTGACAAGATAAGAAAATGGATTTTAGGTGACACTTAGTTGCGTGCACGTGACTTTTAAGATAAATTATTCCTTAAAATAAAATGGTCTATTTCTGAAGAAATCCCTGGGAACACACCTGAAGGCAAACGAGTTTACTGGGATCATCCGGTTCGCTATTCTACCGAAACCAGTTGCTGAGAAATTTATTAACGGTTTCCTAGGTGTGTGTGTGTTTTTTTCTCAGAATACAAATCTGGTGGAATCTAAGCCACATCTTTTCCGAATCGCATTTGCAGGTCAAATCAAAAGCTGCTTTATTTACATTCCACGGTGCTAACCCCTTTTACCCCTACGACGGTGCGTTGGTCGGTTGTTTCCCAATGAATTTTCACCTCATCTAAATGTTAATGAGTGAAACACTGCTGCTCCATTTGTGTGTTTGTTTGAGCTAAAACGCACCATCGTTCGCAGCATTGGACAGGCTTGACAGCGATGGCATGGCAGAATGCTTTCCCCACCGACAAAAAAACGGGCGTGCATTAGAAACAGTACCTGGCACTGCGTCACAAAATAAGAAAAAATGATACAGAGCAAAATAAATAAATTATAGCAAAAGCAGGTTAAGTATAGATCGGTGTTCCGGAATGCGTGTTTTCACAAATTTCATGCTTCTGTCACGCATTCTCCATCCCTGGTAATGTTCCGGTGAGCGAATTCCGATTGCAAAAACCACCCAATCTTCCTTCATTCGCTCACTCTTTCACTAACATAATCAAATCAAACATAAATTCACCGACGTTGCTGTGTTCCAGATTCGATGGTTTTGTGGCCTTCAATTGTCTACTCTGGCTTTATATTTGCCATTCCGCGCACCACATTACCTGACTTTGCCAAATAAATTGACCACAACATAGAAAACTAGGAATTCGTTTGACACGTGCTGCTTTTGGTTTTGCGCTTTTTCAATCGCGCTCAAACAAAACCTACCGTGAAGCTAGCAAATTGTTAGTTTTTGTACGAATTACGGGCTGTGTCTGCATGGAATAATATTCAAAACTATCATCAAATCTCAACTACACATAGCAGGAAAGGAAGAGAGAAGTCCCACACAGTGCCTGATGGCATCGACAGCGAGCATCGGAATCTGGCGCCACATATATGAAAATATGGGATCAAATGCTCACTCTTGTGTTCTAGATTATTAAGTTTTAAATACTAGTTAATAAGATTAACGAATTTTATTCACAATTTAATTAGAGAAAGATTTTCAGAACCTTAATCGGCGTCAAGCTAAGAACGAACATGAATGTTATTCCTTATCTCAACAATGAAGGTACATTTTCCCATATACACACATATGTTTGAAAGACTGTCCCGACAACCTTAACGGCTAGTGAATAAGCTACCGCTACTACTCATCACCTATGCGGTTCACACTGTGTTGTGAAGTAAACTGAAAAAATGCATTAAAAATTTGCACTCCGTTACGTGCACATTTCGTCACCTCGGTCGACATACTCGGACATTTACACCCTATAAAATGTTGGTTGTGGCAAGTCGAGGCAGTACGAGCAATACAGACGGACACGATGAAATCTGTCACAGTCACAATATGTGCAGCTTTTTGGTTGGGTTTTGTTTAAAGTTGACCGAGCCGCGGAAATGAATGTTCTTGTTCATCTGCACAGCTGCCCAATTTAATTGGGTGGGGCAGTTTAGCCTCCCCGAAATGGCCCCGTGCACTGCGAACATGACACGGTGTGACTTGTTTTGGTTAGCTGATGCCGGGCGCTCGCGAAAATCGGCTTCCGTTGAGCGGGCAGTTTTCTTATCAGGATTGTCCTAAATTTCAACCTAGTTACGGAATACGGCCCGTGTAAGAGTCCTTTCCGTTTTCGGTCGGATCCTATGTTGTGGAATACGTTTATAGTTTATTTGGATTATGACTCAGCAACACGTAAGAATCCTTGTCCTATACAAGACATTCGGTGGAGATATTCTTTTGAAATTGCCTTTCCTGCCACCATGATATCCGGATTCTAGGTGCCATCGGAAAATAATGTTTTATGGCCGGCTTGTGACCACACAACAAAAAGTTCAACAAAACACACCACTATAGTTGAAAGGAGGAATGGTCGTTCCTCAAGGCGAGGACAGACACGACTGATTGCTTTTCGGATGTATTTTTTGGTATTCGTCTCGACATCCATTTTTCGTCATTTTGTGTGCTCTTTTTCTGTAGTCTTATATTCTTTCCGATAAGCCGATTAATTTTTGTCATTTATATTAAACGAAAAACAAACAAAAGAACGGACTGAGACAGGATGGCTTCCTGGGCGCAGGGAGGAAACCTAAACTAGTGCTGGACTCAACAATTTCACGGTGCTGTTCTCGTGTGGCTTAAGCTGTATAGTGCTTTGCTTATCTACGCTCAGAAGCTACTTCTCACGGCAGCAACATTTACAACTGGGCTTCCCCTTTGGTGAACTATATTTGTGCCATTTTTCAATATTTTCTTCCCGCTTTGAGGACGTTTCATTTCATCCTCGGAGGAATAGATACCCTCACTCATCCATCCTCACACTTTCATAAACGTGCCCTAGTGGCATGATTGAGCGAGGATCGTTTTTTGTTGGTTGTGGGAGCAATTTATAACCGTGCCACCAGTTGGAGGACGCCCTGAAGCTGATCGGAAATGCACGTGATCTGCGTTAGGTGACTGATGGTTCCTGACATGTTGAACAGATATTTTATTTAAATTCTGCAACACTTCATTGAGCAGACTTGGTGATGGTGGTGGTAGAAGTGTTTGAGATTGTAAATTTTTCCCACAAGACCTAAGGCAAAACTGTGAATCTGAAAACGGGCATAAATCTTAGGCTAATCTGTTCGAAAAACACTGTACACTTGGTGAATAGGCCAATACGGGTTCGTGCTTTGCATTCATAATCGGTCCAAACAGAGGTGTGTATTGGAAATTTTCAGGTGCCATCAGCGATGTCACCTGGCCAAACATAAACAGGTCACGCGTAACGGCAACCAACCAGGTATCGAATTTCTTAGAACGAGGGTAACTGCTGGTGGAGCCAGATTAAACAGGATGTATATTTTATTGTCACTCATTTTTCTTCCAAAAATCATTCAAATAGCATTAACATTGAGAATCGAAAATCAACATTTCCGGCTAAACCAAAAAGTTTGGCGCTTGGCATAAATTTGGCATTTTACTACTTTTTTTACTCTGCATTTTTACTTTGGGGGCCATGAAATGCGTGCACGCCGACTTCAGGCTATGCTAATAAACTCTTTTCCTAACGATTTGAATTTTAACTTTAGCTATTTTGGCAGGAGTATTACGGCGTGGGGCTAGGTGTGAGTCTCTTTGTACTAAAAAGGTGAATTCGTAGCACCTTCCACACTCCATTGAGTTTATCGATTATGGGGTGCGCTTTATAGAAATGCTGTGCAAAAACGTTATTTAAACTTTTGAACCCGGTTTTTAGTTTTCGTTCTATTTTTCTCGCATCAACATAATCTGCAATCGTTTCTCAGTAGTGTAAGAAGTTTTGTAACTTCCATGGGGCCATGATAAGAAAACATCATGTTTAGCATTTCGAATATTTCGGGGGAATTGATTTTCATAATAGAAAAAAAGCCGAATGATTATTCTGCAGCTTACCAGTCTTTTTGTAAGTTGGTGTGTGTAATAAAACGGGACCACAATTTCTTTGTGATAACAGCAGTCCCGAAATTCAAGTGGAAATTCCTCCTGTATTTCTTCACGGGGAGGTATTTCACAGAAATGAAGAGTAGAACACAAAACATTCCTTTAACATCATTTAACTCAACTAGCAATATACGAATTTGATGCCTCATTGGAAAACTTAAATTTTGTTCGATACCAACCAATCCCATACCGTGACCAACTTTTCAAGTTTGAAGAGAGTAACTTAACTTTTTGATTGGCTGTATAGAGAGTTTCACACAACGCACGAAGATATTAAATAAATGCTTAATGAAGTGGATTTAATAAGTTGCACGGATTCAGGTGCTGGTTTCAATGAAAACAAATCGGACGTGTCTGGATGCAGATGAGAAATATGGAATTGGTGTGCAAACTTTTGAGTGTCAAACTTCTTTAAACTAGCAACAAAGAGAAAGCATAACAAGTATCTTAACGTTTGCAGTTTAAGATAAATTCGATCCATTCTGTCTCACGTCCCACATATTGTTCTCTCCTCTTTCTGATAGCTTTCAATGAACACACGGCTGATAAAGAACTTCAGTTCGATTCACTCACAAAAACACCGCTCCAGGTGCTTCGCAACCTGCCTGTAGCTGCTGTTGGACGCAATGCTTCGACCGGCTTTGCAAGGTTGCCAATATCAACTGCAGATGTTTCGATCTCTTTATCAATATCAAACTCATCGACCGGCGTCTTCATGCCTCCTGCAAATCCTGTTTGGCATGCTGCTCGCACGCGCAGTTTCTGTTCAGCCAGGCATTTCTATGAAGGAACGGTGTGGTATCATTTTGACAGTGAAACAAAACCCGCTTTTTAACTGTTTTCCATAAAACCTATTTCTGAGTGTAACTTGTTTTGCCTGCATCATATACACCTTACGCACACGCAAACCATTCGCTAGGCTGCCAAACCCTCATCATACAGCCGGGATATGCGATAAGGATATGAATGCTGTGACAAAATAAGACGCAAAATGGTGCCTGCTTTCTTTTCTGTGTATCGCTGTGGGTGTATTTTTGGCATTTAGACATTCAATAGGCGTTTTTCCAATGGTATTGACAAGATAAGAAAATGGATTTTAGGTGACACTTAGTTGCGTGCACGTGACTTTTAAGATAAATTATTCCTTAAAATAAAATGGTCTATTTCTGAAGAAATCCCTGGGAACACACCTGAAGGCAAACGAGTTTACTGGGATCATCCGGTTCGCTATTCTACCGAAACCAGTTGCTGAGAAATTTATTAACGGTTTCCTAGGTGTGTGTGTGTTTTTTTCTCAGAATACAAATCTGGTGGAATCTAAGCCACATCTTTTCCGAATCGCATTTGCAGGTCAAATCAAAAGCTGCTTTATTTACATTCCACGGTGCTAACCCCTTTTACCCCTACGACGGTGCGTTGGTCGGTTGTTTCCCAATGAATTTTCACCTCATCTAAATGTTAATGAGTGAAACACTGCTGCTCCATTTGTGTGTTTGTTTGAGCTAAAACGCACCATCGTTCGCAGCATTGGACAGGCTTGACAGCGATGGCATGGCAGAATGCTTTCCCCACCGACAAAAAAACGGGCGTGCATTAGAAACAGTACCTGGCACTGCGTCACAAAATAAGAAAAAATGATACAGAGCAAAATAAATAAATTATAGCAAAAGCAGGTTAAGTATAGATCGGTGTTCCGGAATGCGTGTTTTCACAAATTTCATGCTTCTGTCACGCATTCTCCATCCCTGGTAATGTTCCGGTGAGCGAATTCCGATTGCAAAAACCACCCAATCTTCCTTCATTCGCTCACTCTTTCACTAACATAATCAAATCAAACATAAATTCACCGACGTTGCTGTGTTCCAGATTCGATGGTTTTGTGGCCTTCAATTGTCTACTCTGGCTTTATATTTGCCATTCCGCGCACCACATTACCTGACTTTGCCAAATAAATTGACCACAACATAGAAAACTAGGAATTCGTTTGACACGTGCTGCTTTTGGTTTTGCGCTTTTTCAATCGCGCTCAAACAAAACCTACCGTGAAGCTAGCAAATTGTTAGTTTTTGTACGAATTACGGGCTGTGTCTGCATGGAATAATATTCAAAACTATCATCAAATCTCAACTACACATAGCAGGAAAGGAAGAGAGAAGTCCCACACAGTGCCTGATGGCATCGACAGCGAGCATCGGAATCTGGCGCCACATATATGAAAATATGGGATCAAATGCTCACTCTTGTGTTCTAGATTATTAAGTTTTAAATACTAGTTAATAAGATTAACGAATTTTATTCACAATTTAATTAGAGAAAGATTTTCAGAACCTTAATCGGCGTCAAGCTAAGAACGAACATGAATGTTATTCCTTATCTCAACAATGAAGGTACATTTTCCCATATACACACATATGTTTGAAAGACTGTCCCGACAACCTTAACGGCTAGTGAATAAGCTACCGCTACTACTCATCACCTATGCGGTTCACACTGTGTTGTGAAGTAAACTGAAAAAATGCATTAAAAATTTGCACTCCGTTACGTGCACATTTCGTCACCTCGGTCGACATACTCGGACATTTACACCCTATAAAATGTTGGTTGTGGCAAGTCGAGGCAGTACGAGCAATACAGACGGACACGATGAAATCTGTCACAGTCACAATATGTGCAGCTTTTTGGTTGGGTTTTGTTTAAAGTTGACCGAGCCGCGGAAATGAATGTTCTTGTTCATCTGCACAGCTGCCCAATTTAATTGGGTGGGGCAGTTTAGCCTCCCCGAAATGGCCCCGTGCACTGCGAACATGACACGGTGTGACTTGTTTTGGTTAGCTGATGCCGGGCGCTCGCGAAAATCGGCTTCCGTTGAGCGGGCAGTTTTCTTATCAGGATTGTCCTAAATTTCAACCTAGTTACGGAATACGGCCCGTGTAAGAGTCCTTTCCGTTTTCGGTCGGATCCTATGTTGTGGAATACGTTTATAGTTTATTTGGATTATGACTCAGCAACACGTAAGAATCCTTGTCCTATACAAGACATTCGGTGGAGATATTCTTTTGAAATTGCCTTTCCTGCCACCATGATATCCGGATTCTAGGTGCCATCGGAAAATAATGTTTTATGGCCGGCTTGTGACCACACAACAAAAAGTTCAACAAAACACACCACTATAGTTGAAAGGAGGAATGGTCGTTCCTCAAGGCGAGGACAGACACGACTGATTGCTTTTCGGATGTATTTTTTGGTATTCGTCTCGACATCCATTTTTCGTCATTTTGTGTGCTCTTTTTCTGTAGTCTTATATTCTTTCCGATAAGCCGATTAATTTTTGTCATTTATATTAAACGAAAAACAAACAAAAGAACGGACTGAGACAGGATGGCTTCCTGGGCGCAGGGAGGAAACCTAAACTAGTGCTGGACTCAACAATTTCACGGTGCTGTTCTCGTGTGGCTTAAGCTGTATAGTGCTTTGCTTATCTACGCTCAGAAGCTACTTCTCACGGCAGCAACATTTACAACTGGGCTTCCCCTTTGGTGAACTATATTTGTGCCATTTTTCAATATTTTCTTCCCGCTTTGAGGACGTTTCATTTCATCCTCGGAGGAATAGATACCCTCACTCATCCATCCTCACACTTTCATAAACGTGCCCTAGTGGCATGATTGAGCGAGGATCGTTTTTTGTTGGTTGTGGGAGCAATTTATAACCGTGCCACCAGTTGGAGGACGCCCTGAAGCTGATCGGAAATGCACGTGATCTGCGTTAGGTGACTGATGGTTCCTGACATGTTGAACAGATATTTTATTTAAATTCTGCAACACTTCATTGAGCAGACTTGGTGATGGTGGTGGTAGAAGTGTTTGAGATTGTAAATTTTTCCCACAAGACCTAAGGCAAAACTGTGAATCTGAAAACGGGCATAAATCTTAGGCTAATCTGTTCGAAAAACACTGTACACTTGGTGAATAGGCCAATACGGGTTCGTGCTTTGCATTCATAATCGGTCCAAACAGAGGTGTGTATTGGAAATTTTCAGGTGCCATCAGCGATGTCACCTGGCCAAACATAAACAGGTCACGCGTAACGGCAACCAACCAGGTATCGAATTTCTTAGAACGAGGGTAACTGCTGGTGGAGCCAGATTAAACAGGATGTATATTTTATTGTCACTCATTTTTCTTCCAAAAATCATTCAAATAGCATTAACATTGAGAATCGAAAATCAACATTTCCGGCTAAACCAAAAAGTTTGGCGCTTGGCATAAATTTGGCATTTTACTACTTTTTTTACTCTGCATTTTTACTTTGGGGGCCATGAAATGCGTGCACGCCGACTTCAGGCTATGCTAATAAACTCTTTTCCTAACGATTTGAATTTTAACTTTAGCTATTTTGGCAGGAGTATTACGGCGTGGGGCTAGGTGTGAGTCTCTTTGTACTAAAAAGGTGAATTCGTAGCACCTTCCACACTCCATTGAGTTTATCGATTATGGGGTGCGCTTTATAGAAATGCTGTGCAAAAACGTTATTTAAACTTTTGAACCCGGTTTTTAGTTTTCGTTCTATTTTTCTCGCATCAACATAATCTGCAATCGTTTCTCAGTAGTGTAAGAAGTTTTGTAACTTCCATGGGGCCATGATAAGAAAACATCATGTTTAGCATTTCGAATATTTCGGGGGAATTGATTTTCATAATAGAAAAAAAGCCGAATGATTATTCTGCAGCTTACCAGTCTTTTTGTAAGTTGGTGTGTGTAATAAAACGGGACCACAATTTCTTTGTGATAACAGCAGTCCCGAAATTCAAGTGGAAATTCCTCCTGTATTTCTTCACGGGGAGGTATTTCACAGAAATGAAGAGTAGAACACAAAACATTCCTTTAACATCATTTAACTCAACTAGCAATATACGAATTTGATGCCTCATTGGAAAACTTAAATTTTGTTCGATACCAACCAATCCCATACCGTGACCAACTTTTCAAGTTTGAAGAGAGTAACTTAACTTTTTGATTGGCTGTATAGAGAGTTTCACACAACGCACGAAGATATTAAATAAATGCTTAATGAAGTGGATTTAATAAGTTGCACGGATTCAGGTGCTGGTTTCAATGAAAACAAATCGGACGTGTCTGGATGCAGATGAGAAATATGGAATTGGTGTGCAAACTTTTGAGTGTCAAACTTCTTTAAACTAGCAACAAAGAGAAAGCATAACAAGTATCTTAACGTTTGCAGTTTAAGATAAATTCGATCCACATTTACCGAAAACATTAGCTGCCTGTTTTAAACAAGAAAAGTGTGATCTTTAGTTTTTTTCCTTGCTTTCGATTTCACCCATACCCGGGAAGACATAATCACGCTCACAAAATCCGCGACAAATCATTCCATGGCTTCAGTGACGGGAAGAGAGCGACGAAGTTCAGTGGCCACGGGCTCGAGCTTTAGAAAGCTGTCCCAGATTGCAAACGTTCTCCTATTCCTTTTGGTTCGTTTCGTTTGCCTCCATTCTTTGCCGAAGCGTTAAGCACGAACCTTCATTTGTGGAGCCGTTGGCACTGTAGATGACCTTCAATCCCATGCCACATCGCACACACGCTCCCAGTGCTTACCCGGTTGTGAGAATAAGGCAGCTTGATATGAGAGAATACGAGAAAAAATGTGCTTGCTGGGCACAAATTCGATACGGACTCAAAATAAGACTCTACCACACCCGTATAGTCCACTTTGCCACCGTTAGGGCACACATCGAAACCCATTTCCCGAAAGACGATTAAGTCATGAAGCTGATTTCTAGTGGTGAGAAGGGAAGCGAAAAATTCATCTCTTGGTATGCCGTAGTTTTGCCCCTGAACAGAAGGGACAACGAGGGAAGAGTGAACAATATATGGTCTGTTTCATACAGTGGTTGCAACTTAATAACCGCAATGAAATGAATTCCTCGGTACAGCGAGATCGTTTTTCGGTTGTTGGAGACGGGGTTTTGTGGTAAAGAAATGTCATCTTGTATCGCGATATTTCACACGTAACGATACTCACTGGCACATATTTAAAGCAGCAAGATGAATGGCACAGTGTCAAAGAGCGACTATCAATCCGGCAAGGTTCTGAGGTTTTCACATTTCGAGCAGAACGTATACATTTTTCGAGGTATTGATGAATGGCTTTCAAAAGCACATTTCAAATACAATTACGGTGGAACAATAGTTCATAAATAGTTTTGTCAAAAAAGCCCTAGTATCCGGACTCTATTATACAGAAATAATACACATAAAATGAAAAATTGTAAAATGAACTGACAAATCTTACTGATTCTAGTACGATGCTAGAGCGTTAGTGATTTTTAAAATTATTAAATGTTAAAATTAATTTCTATGCTGAAATCCTGTATGTTTTGTATACTTTTTTAAAATGTCGTAAATAATGTATGAAATAAAAGTCAGAAATAAACGTGTGCCATAAAAAAACTGTGTAATAAACTTGTATCATGTAACACATACTAAAGTCGAACTTTTTTCTGGTTGCCTACCTGGGCCACTTTAAGAAAATATTTAAAAAAAGATATGATTAATGTTTTGCTTCACTTAAAAACGTTTCATGTAGTAAAGAAACGATCAATATTAAGTTTAATGTGTTTATTTCAATGATATCCCTTTGCAATTATTCTGGAAACTTCAAATGGAGAGAAGAAAAAATACAAAACCTATATTTGTGCCGTGAAACGTGAACGAACGAACATAAACACACGCCCAAAAAGCATGAGACTCGCTACTGGTGTATATCAAGCAATACGGTAGCAATAAGATTAATAAATAAATAATAATAATAATAATACGGTTCCCCACCACGCAACTCATCGGTAGAGGGTGAATGAAGCACTCCAGTGTCAAACCAATGCTTTGCCAGCGAGAATCCTTCCAACCGTAAGTTGCTGCTTTTGTCAGATACAGGGATTTCCCATTGATAGTGTGTCAATATTCGAGCGTTTCCTGTCGTTTTAGAATATCGCGTGGCACTTTAAAAATCGTATGTAAAATTCGATGAAACGATTCGAAAACGAACAAAAGTAAACACTGCCATTGAAAATACTCGCGTCGCGGGATGCAAAACCATAAATCAACATTCAGCCAAGTTGCGCGTTGTTGCTTTTTGTTCTTTACTTTTGCTGACAGTGGTAAAGCTCTTCTCCCCTTGCTATTCTCCCAGTTTCTGTTTATCACACCAGCTTTCACGAATGAAGAGAGACGATTGTTAGTGAATTATATCGATACCATTTAACAGCTATCTAATCGCTACTGGCGACAAATAAACTGGCCTAGTTTATGGCTGTTGAGCGACGAAAAACAATTGTCGATGGCTGTTCTTTCTAAAAAAAATCTAAAATCCCTAAGGGTTAGTCGGTTGATTGCCATTGTCGTTATACATACAGGAATGGTAAAGAAACGAATTGTATCTCTGTCTCAAAGGAACTTGTCGTCATGTTTTGCTTCAAGATTTGTACTACTTACGGCAGATGGTAGGAATTATTGTAAAGGGATGTTTCAAATTCTTGACGAATCAAATGGCACTAAAGTATCAGTGCTCAGATCTGGCATGGAGAAGAAACAAAGCAAAAGGCTTGAAAAGCACATACAGCACATCTCCTTTTGGAGATAGCATTTCTCTATAAAGTTTTCAACAAGCATTGCTTCTGTAGCCGGAAACAGATTCGATTTGTGCGTTTCGTTAGGTACTTTTGAATGCATGCACTACACAGTGTGTTTGTTATTGTATAGATTCAGCTGAGTCTACAACTAAAAGGGCTAACAAATTAATCTTAATACCTTAAATAAAAGTGTGACATGAACCTATAATGGTAATATGGGTTCAAAGGTAAGGTAAGAATTAAATCAGGCTTACGCATTTGAGCTGGAAAACGAAATGCAACATATATTAAGCTTTAAGAAAAACTAAAATTACGAGAATAGATAAATAAGCATTACTATAAATTAGTTTTCCACATCTTGCAATGTTCAAAATGTATTCTATGGTGTAAAATTTGCATCTTGTCCGACATCATCACCATTGTCAAGCTTCTAGGGATTTTATCTCGGTACATAACTTGACCTGCGTCCATTTTCCCTACAGCTTCAGAAACTACTTGCAATAATGCTTGTAACTTGTATAATTTACATCCCTGCTCACAGCATCACAGACAGGATAAGCAAGCTGTTCAGTAACTGAACAACTCTCAGAGCAACTCGATCGTTGCACAGTTACGTCAAGCGTGCAACGTGCGCCTTCGTTCGCTATGGAAAATGGTGTACAAAATAAAAGGATTCACTCAACGATTGCAGAGTAAGCGCGCGAGTAAGCGAGAGAAAGAGAGAGAGAGAGAGAGAGAGAGAGAGAGAGAGAGAGAGAAAGAAGAAGAGAGGAAGAGATAGATCGCAAAACAAATAGGAAAAAACAAATCACCTAGTCGGATGTATTTGATCGTATAAATTGTGTTCTGATAAATGGAATTGTATTGTTTCGGAAATAAAACGAACAGATCCGCACCCAAATTCGGCACACATCTTGTGCGCCACTGTGCGACTTCCGCGGTGAAGGAGGCGGCAAGGAGAAGCTACGCGTGCCTGCACGTGCGTGACTGTACCACCAAAAAGCGTCGGAACAGCAAGAGTCGTCACAGAGACCACAAATCACCCATTTTGTCGAACGGCACTGAAAGATGAAACTATGAAAAAGAAAAAACCGTCAAATCCAGAACGCCCGTTTTTTCCGTTACGTTTCTTCTGATTGAATGCGAACACAAAAGGCCATGGCGACGGCCATGTTTCCTCTTACCTCCTTCCTGGGTATGTGTTTGTGATGGTTGAGCTTTTGTGCTAGTGCTTTGGAAACCCCTTTAAAAGCTGCTATCACCATCACTTTCACGCTCTTCTACGGGCTTGTGTGAGTCATGCTCAAACGACAATCAGAAGAGGACGCCCCGTGACGCCCTCGAGAGATGATTTTTGACATTGCTATGGTGGTGCTCTCGCCTGGCGCCTGGTTTCAGTGCACGGAACAGGCTGTGACGAGGATGGCCGGTTTGTCTACTCTCAGGTAGCGAAAAGACTTTTCGTTTGAAAATGGATTTGTTAAAGTAAGTGCCTCCATATTTGATCGAGGGCGTATGTTTTCCAAGTGTCAAGGTAATTGTAACCAAACCCTGAACAAACTGGCGACAGCAAGTAGTATAAGTAAAATCTAAGGCAACAAAACGAACCTCACTCCCTCGCTTACAGAACACCAGCAATAAAACATTTCCTGCTCTCCATACACATCTTTTCGGTGCAAAAGCACATCCAAGGCGCAATATTATTCTCTCTTTTGTGGACATTTTGTGTATGTGTGTTTTTTTTTTCACATACCATTTTGGCCCGGCTCCTTTCCCGGTGTCATTTCTGGGTTCTGGATTGTAATTTTCACCCGAAGCAACAAAAAGGCTTCTCATCTTCTGCTCATCTTGGGGCGTTTCGTGTGTTGTGCCATCATTATCTTGCCATCTTCTCGCATTCATTGTCTACCGGTACAAAAAGGCAACAACATCAAGCGAGTCGATTTTGACATAAGAATACGTTGCTGATGTTTTTTTCGTGCTTGTTTTGTTTGTTCGGTCATGACCTTTTTGGTAGATTTCAAAAGCTCTTCGTTTGGAAGAGATCCGGCAGGGAATAAAAATGGGGTTCCCGCCCGGTCGCACGCGTCCACAAACACCAGCAACGGTTGAGGTTTTGTTTGATGTGCAATGGGACTTTTGTTCGGCACAGATACCACGAATCGACTAATGGATGCGACGTACATTAGTACTTGGTTTCGGTCGCCGCACTGCTAGCCTAATGCTGGAGAAATTAGTACTTCGGCCCATTGTCCGTACGAAGGATTCTGTTTGCCGCCGTAAAGCCGTTAGTGGTCATAGTGGAGGTTAGCTGGTGTGGCCAGGTTCGAAACAAGCTCAATTCAAAGTAGCCAAAGAAGCTTCTTGCAGCAATTCTTAGTAATATTGAGTGAAAAAAACACCCATACACACCTCCATTTCACTGGAAAAGATAATCGACTGGTAGAATTCATTAGTTGAAGAAGCTGTTCCGGCAAAGAAGCATTTGTGTCAAGAAGAGTATCGTTAAATCTTTTTATGGTTTGCCATGTACTCAGTCTGTACGATATAGAGGGAACAAAAGAAGACAAGCAAATACACCTGGCAGTAACATGATTCCTGGAATTGATGCTGTGAAGATTGCTTTGCTTGGGTAATAACCCAAAAAAAAAATATTGTATCCGACCCGAGATGTTGAGCAATTTTCAATAACAGTATACGCAAAGCTTCGATATCTTGCGAATGGGAATCAATTAGCAGACCAACTCAAAATGACCTTCCCCTTTATCTTTCGCTCACGAAATAGTTTTCTGAGAAGATTCAAAAGTCAAGTTCACGAAGATCAACAATTTTATTAGCACTAATTACATGGAGTGTAATTTTGGTCTTTTGACTCTATGTGAAACTGAATCCATTTTGTATGCTTAAATGCAACATGTATGCCCGTAGGAAGCTACAAAATTTTCGTTTATCTACGCTTATCCGTAGGGAGAAAGTTTTGAGCTAGCTAGCGATCTTTAACATGTCTAAAATATGCATATGAAACAATATGTTTTGAGATGCCGGACTCATACCCCACCAGGAGGGTGCTCGTCAGCGACCCGTTCGGCACGAGGCATAGAGGGGCACAGCGAGATCGTTGCCTGGATCAGGTGGAGGTGAACCTTTCGGAGATCGGATGCAGCCGTGGTTGGAAGACTGCAGCCCAGGACTGAGTTTCCTGGAAACGGATTGGCGACCATGTCTACTAGACGTGCTCGTACATGAGCAGGCCAAGAAGAGGAAGAAGAACTGCTTGATGAACTATACGCTTCCAACCGAGCCACAAATGGTTTCATTTCCATTGCAGACTTCTGGAACAAAGTCTTCCTTGCCTCGGAGACCCTAGGATCTCGTTATAATCTCATTTTCGTTATTTCTCGCAAATGCAGGCTTTTGGAATAAAGTCTTCCCTGCTTCGGAGCCCTTGAAACCTCGTTACCATATGATACCTCGCTATCAGTGGTTGAAATATGTACCTTTCCAGTCCGATGACAGAAACTATCCATGAGTGTGAGTCAATCAATATGCAAATGATATTCAGAACGCGTTGATTGGCAAATTCCGAGAAACCACATACACATACCACGCATCCATAATTCTTGTTCTCCGCGGCCATTAGTGGCATCACACACATGCTCGCACTAAAACATCGATTGAGCAATGAAAAAGAAACACTATAACTCCCGTGTTTAATTTTTCGTGTTTAAAAGGATGCTGAAGCCCTCCCGATACTCGTGGTAAGTTCTGATTCTGCTCTTTTCATCATACCATTTGCGTCAGTCATCCCGAAAGAATTTTCTAGTTGATAATTCATACCATTATTTCCATTTTTCCAGTTACGATCGTTTTTCGGTCGAGCCCATAATTTTTATTTTACACGTGCTACATATGAATTACACGTCGGATAATGGCGCTTGTTGTAAGGGCGTACAGAGTGTGAACTTCTCTCTCTTCCTGTCCCGTTTACGCATGTTGTTTGGCGAAATTTTAGGATTTCAGTTGTCAGTTGAATCCAGTGTCAGGTAACGCAAAACCTCAAAGTTTAAGGCCCAACCTTCTGTGCAAGCGCCTCCGAGTCAGCCGAACCATTTGATGGGATAAAAAAATTACCACTGAATAAAAATGATAATAAGAGATTAGGTTAACTTGCTGTAATGTGTAAGGCTCACATTATCGAGTATCCGACGTATAATTTAAATGCATCAAGTTTAAAATTCAAATTATCGGCCCGATCGAAAAACGATCCTAATCGGTTTATCGGCTTTTCAATGATTTGTGCAATCAAATGGTTTCTTCACCCTTTGTGTGAAGGGCACCAGTGTATAAGGAGGATTTCTGGTTGAAACAGTGAAAACAACCCATCTTCGTTATCATCCTCTGGGCTGAGCTGGGTGGTGCACAACGCCAGTTATGTGCTGCCAAGTAATGTGCAAAGAGTATTTCACCCACAATGGGCAGCAGGTCCTTTGCTGGCGAGATACGCTGGGCACTACAAATTGTTTGGCATCACCGATTGTTCCATCTCGATGGAACGAGCGAGATGCGCGGTCTAAGGAACGGGCGAGAAGGGTGGGCTGAGGAAGGAGAGAGAGGTGCGCGGTGAGGAGCGAACGGAAGCCTGTTCTAGTGGCATCTGGTTTGGCGACAATTGTCTGGAACGGCGGCACCCGCAATTGTTGATCGATCTCATCGGCACCGGCCAGAATTCCGCGAAACCCACCGTAGAATGCAAGCGGGCGGCTTGTGTGGTCGGACGGACCAGAGAAGCGAGGCAAGCGAGTTGCTGCTGTTTGCCGGACCACGTTAAGGGGGAACAGAGAGGGAATGAAGAGATAAGGAGAGAGTGAGAGAAGAGAGGGAATTATGAAATTTATTTTGTGACCGAGTGGAGTGGGTCAGTCTGATGAAAAACGCGAAGGAGTTAAGTCGCAACCAATAAAAGTTGTGCGTACAGGATTTACCGTGTTCAGCACATTGCGTTAGGAATATCCGCTGAGATATCACACCGATGTTCAGCATTGAAGCCAACGCACCCGGAAAGTCTAAGTTCACATGTCGGAAAGACCATTTTGGTACGACCGCAGATGCCCAACTAAGACATCTTGTACACGGGACAAGAAGCAATTCGATACCTGACTATCCGGCCACAAAATATCTAGTCTGACCTCTCCGGACATGCTTGTGCAACGATGGCGTCGTCTGCTAGCAAAAATTATTGTGATTTTTGCGGAAAAGATTTGCGAACCCTACGAAACAATAGTTAAGTTTAAAGGCTTTGCTTGTCCGCTCTTTCGTTTCTGAACTATTATGGAATCATATTCTGGGATTCCAGCCCTACCGTGCCTTTCTGGGTTCAATATGTACGCAGAACGCAATACACCGGAAGGGAAGAGCACATTATCATAAACATAATAACCGATCTTTCAAAAACGAGTTTCCCATTATTCGTTCCACCAAAACACCCAGCATCCCATACCATCCTTCTCCGAGGGGTCGTGTCCAATTGTTTAAACGGACAGCAATGAATGTGCAAGAATAAATTACCGATTTACCTCCGAAAACCATTTTAAATGAACCGGTTTTTGCCGGGCAAGTTCTGATCGGAATGATGCGCATCCAGAGCTCGTGTTGAGAAAGATACAAAAAAAGAAACTAGAGGCACGTCATTTGCGTGTGAGAGAAGTCTTATTCAATTCCCACGATACGATACATACACACGCCGCTCCAGGCTTAATATGATGGAGAGAGGGCCACGTAGAAAGCATTAAGTGGAGCATTTTTGTTTGGTGCCTGTGTGTACGTGTTTGCGCACACAGAAATGAAAAGCACCACGATTTTCATGAGTACAATTTTAATTAGTTTCCCGACTCGTCATTGCATTCCTTTTTGATTTCAAACCACTCTCCCACAAATCCCTACCGCACTGGAGCGGAAGATCCTGCGAATGCTCTCTGGATGACAGAAACCGCAGGGAATTGATAAGTAGGTATAATAAATGGAAGTCATGCGGAAACACGAGGTTCACGAGTGATGTGACACCTTTAAATAAGGTGAAAACGTAAAAACACTGCTCACTCGGCGGTAAGGGAATCATATGAGAAGCAAACGTCAAACCGTTTGTATTGCTGCGATCAGTTTTTATTGTTCGTTAAATGTTTGTCCTTTTCATTTGTAGGAGTGGGATGTGGCAGTTAATGTACTTTCTGATTGGAGATAAGCAATATATTGCGACAGGAATAAGTAATACTGCAATAAATCATTATATGAACAGAAAAGAGATCCTGTTTTGTGAATAATGAGAGCAACGGTACGAACATCCATAAGTTGTCTGCGATAACTATTGACGAAACTTTTCTGTTATCAATCTCATGTTGGGTTTAATATGAAATGTTATCGAACTATGATTGTAATTTTGAAAATTTGACCGAAGCCGTAAAAATGTAAATTTAAATAAAATATGTATATTTTAAAAGACGTTTCTAAATTTCCACAAGAAAAACTACAAAACTACAACTTCCACTAATATGCTACATTGCAATTGTTCTCGCCTTTGTTCAAAACATCAGAAGTTTGTTTAAAACCGATAGATGGATCAAACTCAATAAAACGAAAGATGCTGATTGTTTTAAGCATATTTTCCAACCAATTTCAATTCTAAACAATAATTGGACATGTGGTCCCGTGATAGCATATTCAATTCACACGATTTATCACGCCCCTTGTTGCTTTTAGTCTCGGAAGCGTCATCTTACCAAGGACTAAATATTCTGTTGCGTAGTTATTAACACATCTCGAAAGTCTACAATAAAAAAATAATGTTCAAATGAATGAACTTGGAAGAATAAAGTGAATTTAATTGTAAAGTAATGGGCTAACAAGTGGCTTTATCATTGGCTTTAAAATTAAACTCAAACTCAAATCGTTTAACTAACCAAGATTCTGTCGTTTGTGTTGTAAGCGACAGTTTGAAGCATACAGTATTATTATTTTTAAACACTTTGCGAAGTTATGTATTTCTTTATTTATTAATTTCTTTTTACCATGCGTTTGTGAACAAATGCGTTTTGTCCCGTTTGAAAGTTAAGAAAACACCTTTTAGCCATCAATTGCCTTTTCGTCCGTTTTACGGAAGGTTGAAATACAAAAGATGACAGTCATCTCAAGAACATATGGTTGGCAGATGACGACAAATTGGTCATGAAATAAGACATCCAAAAAAGCTACTAGTCTTATCCGCTCTGTGTGTCATCGGTAAGATGGAAGAATTTCAGCTGAGCACACTATTTATTCACAAACAACAATACTGCTTGCAGCGCGATGATCTATTGGAACGATCATTGAGGCTCATTCTTAACCATCTCACTAAACCACAAACAAAAAGTGTCACATTGTGAATCTTGTCAATAGACTCAATACACAGCGGCTTCTGTACCTGATACAGCGAACGGCATCTTTAGCCCGTTAAAACCACACTTCCTGTTTGTGTGGTGCCTCCTTTTTTGTTGAAACTTTTCAATTCGGGTTGTAGCATTTTCCTACATCACCCATCCGCAAAATCCCACCCAACGGTAGAACAACCCACCCATTCATCATGCGAGAAAAGTTGTGCTTTTTATTTCACTTCGAAATTTCTTTTTTGCTTGCCTGCCCCTTTTTGGGAACCATTCGTCCAACCCGACCGCAACAGTTTTCCCTGGCTGAAAGCAGGCTACAATAAATCGGTACTACCGGAATGATGCTTGGTGTGTTGGGAAGGGAGCTTTAACAGAAGCTCGCTAATGCTTCATTTTTTTTTACTCACTCCCTTTTGCTCCTTGTTATTAGAAAGGAAGAAGAAAAAGTAAAAAAGCCTTCTTATAATGAAGAATCGAGATGGAATTCTGTCATTTCCGTTTAGTTTAATTTTTTTTCTCGTCTACCGAGTCTAGTTCTAGTATAAAGAAATAGCAGCAGTAGTAGCGGCAACAGGACTTTTCAGTTATTGATATTTAAGCTTGGGCCTGGTGTCGGTACCAGTGCCGAAAAAGCATAAAACCAACAATGAGTGAGAAAATGAAGCCGTGAAACAAACGGAAGGATGCTGCTATAGAGTATAGTTTGTATCGGCCAAACTTCTGTTTCCCTTAGTCAGGGATGGCAGGTTCCTCAGTAAAGTGACAAACGGGGTTTACAGAAAGACATCTCATTTTGAAAGGAAAAATAAATAAAATTCTCAACAGTTAGGAGCACAGAATCTTCCTGTGGATTGATGAATTTGCTGGTCCGTTCGTGTGTTTAAGTTATATGCTATTTTCTCCTATAAAATTATTTAACAAGCAAAAGTGATCAGAACAGCGAATACATGTGGGGAGAGTGGATCCAACAACGGCTGGTTTGTTCACAAAACGAGTTTATTGCTGATCGATAAAATATGTTAAATCCCCCATAGAGTACCCGCGTTGCAATTGATACTCAAAAAGAAGTGCCGGCCCTTTCTGGTGCGTAATTAACTTGTGCGCCACTTGAAGAAACTATCTTGAGACAGCAGATTTTGGTCATTCGATGGCACAAAGTGAGACCATTTTACTACGAAATTTCATTTTCGACCCAAAAGCCGGGGTGTTAATTTCGGTCGGATAGCAATGTTCACCGACTCATTCTCTCTTTCTTTCTCTCTCTCTCTCTCTCTCTCTCTCTCTCTCTATCTCTCTCTCTCTCTAACTATCTATCTCTTTTTTTTTTCTTTCTCATGGGAACTTTTAGGTTCGAAAAACGTGTTAAAATACGAATGGATTCAATTACACTTTCGAATACTGCCTAAGGATCCTTTGCACGTGAAGCGCTGACGTTTTTGCAGCTTTTGAACAATTTACTGACAGTAGAGCATAAGATTTTCAGGGTAATAGTAGAATGACAAAAATGGTAACCCTCGCGAGCAAATAACGAGGTTGAAGTTAATTCAAAAATGCTTGAAGCTATGAATAGGTCGCTTTTGTTGCGTAGAACAACTCGGAGCTGTCTGTGACGCATTACGCATTACCAATATGCTCTGCTGTTTTGAAGTTGATATTTGATACTTTTATGAAAAACTTGTATTTTTTGGCTTAATCATACGCTTAAGGCACAAACATCAAATCAACTCAAAGCTGCTACTCAACTCAAAGGTGCTACAAACATCAAATCAACTCAAAGCGTTTTTATTTCGAGTCAATTTTTTCTTCTTAACGTATTAGTGATAGAAGAATGTGAAAGCTATTCACTGCATCATTTTTTTTCATTTTGATCACTGTCTAAGAGGAAAGGAAAGCATAACCAGCGGAATCAAGTATAATCCTATCGAAACGGGCGTCTCCACAAGTCCCCACTGTCGTCCTTTTCTCGCTTCCTAGTTGTGTTGATCCTGGAAGTGGCATGATTTATAATGCAGAAAGAAGCATCCGTTTTCTGCACCATCAACTCTTGTTTTGACATTATTGTTTTGTTCTATTTGCTCCACCAGTCTTTCCTTTCCTGCTCATTGCCAAACCTGACTAAACTCTCCAGTGTGTACAAAAGGATTCAGTAAATGTGTCACACTCAGGTTTAATCCCATCTCCTCGGGGATCGTCGTTTCAGCAGTACAAGAGAATGTAACAATCAAACGCACCCGTGTCCTTCGCGTACCTCAGCCAAGCACGGAGGCACCGTAGGTTGTGCAAAAGAGGTAGCAATTTATGATAGGATTACATCCCCGACAAGATAATGTCTGTAAGTACCTGGATAATTTTTATAAATTGTCTTGGATCTATTGCAGACTGGCGTGGTGTAAGGTGTACCGAATAGTTTGGTTTCCAGGCCTAAAGCCTTTTTGCTGTAGCTATTCCGTTGCACCCAAAACCCGGGTAGAAGGAACCTGTTTAAGGTCGAACATGAATCACGTTAATGGCGGTTTTTGGGATGTTTTAACTGCATTAAAAAGTCTAAGCCGAAGCATCGGAATGGGCTTGTTTAGAGTGTGTTACCAACCAGAAGGTACACGAACGCACTCATCTCATCAATCATTACGGGTACAAATTGCTGTTTATCGTTAAAGTGATGGTAGTGTTGGTGAAAGTGAATGTTTTGACTTACTCTCTCGGCTGAGGCAAAGACGAAAGCAAAGCAATGCGCATTGCCGATACTGAGGATGAGACTACCGAATTATACTTATGAGATCAGCTGGCAGATTAAGAATTAGAAGTGCCTTTTTGTTTTCGTTCCAGGAAAGACAAACAAAAAGTCATAGAACGAATAGAAAAAAACTTTTCCCATTAGGTACAAACGGCATGCGCGTTTGCACTTCCCGGGAATGTTTAGTGCAGTGTTTTATGGTCTCCTTTTGGGTGAAGCAATGTCACAACCACCACTGGACATAGCGCCGTGACAGCGATTAGCAAAGTTTACGAGTGGTGTTGCCAAATGTGAACAAAAGCTTGCAGCACGGCAATTCGTACCGGGGTTAGTATTCCACGGGGCAGTAAGTCATAATTTGACACCGAGCCCAGTGCGAGTTGGTAGTTGTTGGTAGAACGCAAGCGTAGACTTATGATTCTAACACACTTAACACACTCCATTCCTCGCATCCTCCACTCTTTGTAGTCACTATGCGGCTGATGGTAGCCAACGAAGTTCATCGTAAACATCTAGCTAGGCTGGAGCATGCCCGTTGAGGGATGAAAGCATTTGTCATTTATTTGATGCGTATTTTTGCCACGTCTGACCGTCGCGAATGCGCTTCCTGTGCTCCATTTGTCTAAACCTAAAATGCATGGCTTACTTTCACCGCAAATATACGTTGGAATTTCGTAATGAGGATGTGGCCACGACGATAGAAGCCTTCTCATACCGGGAAAAAAGATAAAGAGCAAAAGAGAGTGAGAGAAGTGGAGAAAGAGTGAATCGAAAAAGTTTTCCCAGTCTCGTATCGTCTCGTGCAAGCGTGTGATTTGAACATGTTGGCAGGTGTTTGGCATTGCATGTTAATGAAATGTACGCCTTACGCACCGGTACACACTCACGAGGTATTTAGCATATGTGCCTCTTGTGCAAAGGACCTGTGACCTTTGGGGGCCAAGAAGATGCGTGAGAGGTGGTAGAAGCAGCTCTTGCTTCCACAAACCTGCTATCACAATCTGAAAGCTCGCCTCACTCACCAACTTCTATTGTACCAAGAACGATAGTCATCATGAAGTTTTCGTTATAGGAAGATGGTTAAATTGTCAGGTCAAAGGTAAGCATTACGGGTGTACATTTTACATCGTAGCTGATTACAAGTTGACATGACCGGGCCGTGCACTCATTAATCGAGCCAACGGAAAGCCAAATAGACGGAAAGCCTCCTGAAGCGAAGGCATGTAGGTTCGCACATACTTCTTCGTTAATGTCAGTGAATGGTGTCAAAGTGGTGAGCGTGAAACGTGGATGCAATTGTGATGCTTGAACCCTCGTTTCTTCAAACACGGCTTCAGGAGCACGGATCACGTTCGGGAGAAATTCATATCATCGTACCCAAACCCAAAATTTCATCGTACCCAAACAAGGGCTCAGGTACCTCATTTTACCGCGTTGCGAACACATTTGTCACGGATACGTGATCCGCACGGTCATGCATATAAATGACGGTGTCGTTTCTTGGCCTACCAAACGGCCTCCTGGCGCGTTCTTAGTTGTTATACCGGAGATTGACGGAAAAAAGCAACACTTCTTCAAATAAAATTCTCCCACTACGGTACAGTTCTCCAGTTGCCGGTACAGCCGTAGTGTTCTGAGATCCTTATGGTCTGAATGGGTGCAAAGGCATACGATAATGACATGTTATAAATTGGATGTTCGTTTATTTTTCATATTTCATTTTCAACTCAAACCCGGTCGAGAAAAGTGCTTGATCATACTCACTTCACGCCTGCGAGTCGTACTGTAAATATGCTGCCAAAGAAAGTAATCGTACTTCAGGCAGATGCACGCGTTCGTTTAAACGATTGGCATTTTTGTCGCTGTTTACCCAACCGTGCCGAGTTCGTCGACCTCCAGTTCCGTCCTTTCTTCGATGCCAGACAACAATATTTAATCAACGTCTGCGGCATCGGCAGCGCATCCGTAATGCGATAAATGTGATACCGGAAATTTCGACCAAAGATCGATATTGTTCATTGCACAGGATTTTATTGCTTGTTTTCTTAGACGCTGAAGGTTAGTTTCCTCCGTTTTAACCAGGATCCCACCGAACGTTTGTGTTAGGTGTGGTATTTTCGTAATGAGAAAGCACGAATAATCACATGCACGAAGCGTACAATGAACATCCAACCGTTGGGCGCTGGAGGGGCTATACAAACAATCGGATTTTGTGTCGCACGGTTCATAGGACAAGGCGTCGAACCAAGCCCGATACAGTGGTTCGTGATACGCGTGAAGCTACATTAAAACTCATGCCTTTTAATCGCAAACCGGGACGGGCGTGTTTTGCTTCGATGGAAGAAAATCAATTAACACTTTCAGGGAAAGTACTCAATCCACTTGGCGCGAGTCGATTGTCTTGTAGATTTGTTTTTCCAAATGACAGATTGACTATTAGGCAGCTTGTTGGGAAAGATATGAAGGAAGAAGTTTCTAACTCATTGTAAAGATGCTTTGTAAATGCTTATCCAGCACTCAATTAATCGTTTTTAAGAAAGTTTGTTTCACTAAAATCCTAAGATTTATTAAATGCATATCTCAATTGTATTTAAAACAGTTAAAACATATTTTTACATGATGTTAGTTTAAACATGATTTTTCCATTAAACTTTGTGTGGCGTAGTATTTGTATGGCGGTTTTAGTAAAATCAACTGAGATAAATTATCTGAACACTTTAACATTGCTATTCATTTGTTTGTTCATTTGTTGATGGTTGCAGATGCCGTACAGGATAGTTAAATTTTCATCGAAATATCTAAGCTTTTTCATGACTGGTAATGAATAAGCGCGTCAGAATATTCATTTTAACAATTTTCAAACAACATAGAGTTCGATTAAATTAAAAATGTTTAAAAGGTGTTTTATTTCAAATTGAAGCATTCGGTGTTTGATAGTGTAAGCAAAAAACAATGAAAAACATATTTCCACATCACCCAAATTATTTGGTTAAGTTTTAAAGATCACTTCGTTAAGATGCTTGTTGTTAGGAACTCAATTTACAAAGGTTAACTTGATCAAGATATTTAGACCTGTTCAATTTGAAAATAATCGTTTTATAAATTAGTTCGTTCGTTCCACTTAAGCTAAATAAGATTGTCTTAAAGAAACCCTACTTAGTTAGTCCTGGATATGAGGCATAAACTCAATAACCTTACAAATATACTTAGTGCAACAAGACATTCGAAATGAGCAATTCGATTCAAAGGAAACTTGAAAGGAGATTAGAATTGAAATAATGCTTTTGTAGCATGCATATGCTATACATAGTTCATATAATTCTCATTACACTCAAATAGCAGAAATTGTCAACATACAACACACAATAACAACTCATAAGTCAGGAAATGTAAATCAGCAGAAAAACTCTTATCCCAAAACACCTACAAAACATGCAAGCCACACACTAACTTTCAAAGGCGAAAAAACATTACTCAGCACAAAACCCGTTAGAATGCAGTTGAAGCGTAAAACCATAACATTGCATAAAAGCAACCATCAAGTCATATATAATGAAATAGGAGACACCGTACCATCGTGTGTACAAATAGAACAGTTATCCGCAAGCGTAGAAACAAAACACCGCATAAGCACAATAACCCAGAACGCAGAATAAGCGAAACTATATAAAAACTCAAACTCTGATCTTCAGCATAATTGACACAAAACAGAAAGTGAAAGTAAAACCAAATCTAACTATACTCGTAACTCGTATAAATAAAGATGTAAGATAAGAACGAGTACTGCTCAGTACGCACAGTGACACGGTTTAGTGGGGCCTTTTAAGTCTTATCGTAATTCGCACAAACACAAATGTGTTAAATTAATGCATTGTGTCCACTCGTTACCTGGAGCCCCGATGGCTCCCAGTGATCATCCGAAACTCCGTCTTGTTTAAAACTACAACACCGTTGATCTACCCCGTCGCGTACGAACCGAACATAACACTTTTTTTTATACCATTTTTTTTTCAGAAAAAAAATTGAAGCTGTTTTCGTCTTGAATGTCACAAGCTGTTTTGTTTTACTTCATTTTGTCTTTATCTTTCTATTTCTCTCATATTGAATTTCAACGACTAGTACTATTAAGTCGCAGAGTGCGTTCATTGAACTACATCCTCTTGAACATCCGATACGACAGCTATCTCGAGACGGTTCCGTTTCGAGTCATTCCCCACTTACATTGTTCACCTCACCTCAACGCAAGCAATAGAAACTTTTCAGCCATCGCACATCATCATCGCCATAGCAGCGAAAGACCACCAACAGGCGATCTTGGGCATTGTTCAATCGAACCAGAAGTCAGCGGGACAGTCTGTGTTGTGTATGAGTGTATTAGTGATTCACTGACGACCGCTTACCGCACATGAGTGACTCGGCGCCAGTGTGTTGTGAGAAATGTGAAGAATTCAATTTACAATAATTTCTTTTCAAAAATAGCGACACCGCCTTTGCCGGGAGCGCGCACGTGCCATCACCAACCTGATTCATCTTGTTCACGATCTGGGTGGACCGCTTTACCATCCGCCGTTGGTAAGGGACATCAATAAGAAAAGTGAAAAACTGCTGCCGTTGTTCATCGGGCATTACCGTCAATCAATAGTGGACAACTCTGGGAAGGGATTTCGAGAGCACACTTTGTGTTATTATGCATGAACAGGGAATTGGTGGATGCGAAGAAATTTGCCTCCCGGTGATTGGAATCTCTATCACGAGAGCGTATGACCGTTCAGAGGATGGAACGACGTCCGGTGCAGTGGGTCGTTCAGGAAAGATAAGTGATTTTACAAACTGAAGATTGTGTAAAGTAACGGTAACGATAGTACTTGTGGCTTAAACGAGTCATTTGTTCTACCGCGTGCTCTTCCACGGGGTGTGGCATACACCGTGAACCAGAAATCCGATCCGAAACATTAGCACATTGTAAGAAGATGCATAAACTGTTGTCAAAATTTAATGTTCACTGTACCTCATGGCCGGATGCAAACCAGCGGCTTGCATTTCTCATGTCATTGTATACGCATTGCGCTGCTTGGTAAGTGGTTTTTTGTTTCTGTGGGAAGGTTAAATATCGGAACAGAAAATCGGTTTCCGCTGTTGTTGAATTTGAATGCTCGCTGACTTGCAACAAGTCGTATGTTCATGAATTTTCTCACCCATGCCACGATAAAACCACTCGAGGTAGTTTTGTGTCCAGTCCTTTACTAGTGCGGGCAGCTGTGCGCTTCGAGTACTGTAAATGGCTCGACAGTTTGCTCTAAGTCACTGCGCTGTTCCGTTGTACACGGGGTGTAAACTTAACCGAGTGAAAGCTACCGCCCTCCGAAACCCCAAACACTGCCAGCAGCAAACAGTGCAACAAAACGCAAATATTTATGCTCACTTGCTGGTTTTGAACGGCTGCTGTTGCCGTAACATGATCCAACACTCAATGTTGTATAGTAGGAAAACGAAACAGAGACTGTGGTTTGGAACAACGTGCGCGTACATACTGTGCAACTGAAGAACCCGTTAAAGTGTTGGTTCGTAACGCAGACACAACATAGCGCATTTTTGTATGTGTGTGTGCAGCGAAAGTGGCGATGTGATTTGAATATGGCCATCCAAGCAATCTTTAATGCACCACGGGTAGCAATCCCATGAAAACCACAGCTAGTGCAGTCACTGGAGAACAGCTCACCGAAACCATAACTGTTGACATGACTATGCAACAACACCAAACATTGGGATCAGGTTTATACTGTATCTGACTGTGGTCTTGCAGAGAGTCCAGGGACTGTGCATCGCGGAAAACACCAACTGCAGCAGGTATGCCTCTCGTAGGTCGAGTATGATTTTTGTACGCATCATGAGCAACATGGTACCCCGTTTTAGTTGAAAACCGACTAGAAACAGCTCAAACGTCGTTGGCTTACAAGTCTCAGCAAGTATCCTCCAGTGGAAGAATGCAGAAAAAAGCAAGTACGCAGTGAAATAAATATTTCATTTGATACATCCCACGACTTGGCATGATCTGGTCAGAAATGAATCTGGTCATCACCAGCCAAAGCATAAGTCCAAAAGCCTCAAAGCCCAAGCCCAACGAGTACTGGCGCACTACATTAGCTCACCAGCTGTTGCTTGTCTGTTGGCTTTCATTCCAAGATCGCTTTCTCTGTCACTCATTGCACAGGAATTATTTCACAAGAATTAATCACAACTGGAAGAAAACAGAAATGCTTGCATGACATTGATTGCGTTACGTAGAGGGCTTTGAAATATCGCCACATTCTGAACATCCCGTTCAACATGCCACAACCCAGTACGGTTGACCTATGGATTCAAATTAAGTATCCCATTTGTAGGTGCTTTCGCCTCAATAACCTCTTCCATGAACAATTTAGATTGACGTGAATCAAATTGTAATGAAAAAACGGATCCTTATCGGATGCAATCAGCTACATTCAAACATTTAATTAACGTTTTCACCTGATAAGTCGTGGTCAATTGTCATTGTAGAAGAAGACTTTCTGAAATTGCAGCTTTTGCCAGCATCTACGCCATTGCTTACCTAAAACGGAAAACAGTCAAAAAGACACAATTAATCAAATACCAATGTCGCAATGATCAACGCTCGACCTGTCCCTCGCTACTACTCCCCCAGGCTTCACGTCCCAATACAGTTTGAATCACACAATCAGTCACTCGCACGTGAGCACTTGATTAGCATTGCCAAATCGATAATGAACGGAAACTACACCGAAAGCCCTAAATTTCCTCGCACCAGAATCGAATATCGTTTTCACCGCAACTGAAAACACTTTGACAATTTGGAAATTTTTGTGTCTCACATAGCTCCAGGAGCCTGCTTCGACACTCTACCATCAACAATGACATCAACAGTGACGATAGAGTAGTGTTTCGGTTGGATTTTTTCAATCCTCCGAAGGTAAAACCCTTGATTTTTCGTCCCGAGAATCATATTAGTTCATTTGAAGCACGGGACCAAAGCGCATAGCCAAAGCGCACGACCAGAAATGCTGATTGCAACGTCCGTTGTCCAGTCCTGATAGCCATCATCTATTTTTGTTAGTTTCTCAGCCGTTGACGAAAGGAGAACAAAGCTGAAAAAGAAGATGTAGGTTCCTACGGCCTACTCCGTCTCGTGGACTGTATTTTAGAAAGGGGAGCAGTACTCCCGAGCAAAAGCCTTGAAAAAGGCTGGCACCCCGATGCCAACTTCCACCTATCTCACAATGGAAATTGCCACAGGGGTCTTGCCACTCTTAATGAGAGTCGAACTTTCCAAGAAGAGCAATGCTCACAATAACTTGGAGGAAGAATGAGTAAACTACACTGAAATTCTAACAAGGTTTATTGATAATTTCTGGGGGGTTCTTATCAGGAGCCGACGTGCTCCGTTAGCGATACATTTATTTTCCTGTTTAAATCCTGTTCAGTTGGCTATATTCCAACTGGATTCTGATCTGTTGAACTGGTCTAAATGGGAATTCTGTCGAATGGGAAAATACATGTAACGCGTGTTGCCTATGCATAGGCGTTGTTAATTCATTGCCTAACTTGCGGGTGTGTTCTGCCTATCTCAAAATTCAACAGAAGCGTTAAGGACGAATGAAAAAAAAAACAAGAAGAAAACAAATCAGAAGTCAGAACAGCTCGATTAAAAATTTGCTTTCGTTATGAGTTTGGTCCATGCAAAAATCGGTCACCCAGAAAGGTCAAGCAGTCTTGTTAAATGCCTCATAGTTTAAGAGAAAGACTGTGTCATAGTGTGTGAGAGAGCAAAACTGCCAACATATCTGGTCCAATTGTTAAGAGCTCTGGCAAAGAATGAAAAGCCATAATTACGCTGTACCGCATATAAGAAAAATGTCTATTGTAGGAAACTCTTTCGCTTTGGCTTTTGTGGGTTATTCCAAAGAATTTTTTTACAAACTCTATTGCACGATGTTTTTCAGAAAACTTGAAACTTTGAGAAACACGACTTTTTGATTTGACTTCTAACTTTCTTGTATCACTCGACCGAACAAGTGGCTATGGGGGGCTTTCAGTCGTGTAAGGACGATTAAATTTTACACAAGCTTGGTCGACTTCAATCCCAACTGATGTTCTGTGGCTAGTTTGCTGGTTTTTGATGTTGAAAAGCTTCTTACTGCATTACAAAAAGGTTAAGTTACTCATATGCTTCGGTAGAATCGATAGAATACTAAGCAGAGACATGATTGTCGTCTACGGCTCGAAAAATGCCAATCATTGGCCATCCGATTGTCATTAATCCATCCAAACCGAGCCCAGGATCTGGGTATCTGTGGTTAGCTGGGAAAGATTTTAATTCCCAGTGGCTTAAAAATAGCCTCATACCTCTGAGCCTCTGGAACGAATGCAACTCCCATCCGCCCTAGTGGTTGCTGTGATAAAGCAGTCGTTAAACGATGACTCAATTTCATCTTGCACGATGCGGAAGCTTTAAAAACGTTGTTCTCTCATCATTGACGTAAGCAGGATAGGCTTATACCACGAACGTACCCGAAAGGTATTCATGCTTCACTCATCTGATACTGATGGCAATAGAGACTCATAACAATTTCCTCGCGGCTACACAAGTCGTCTGCGACCTGAAACGCACGCATGTTTAACGAACACTACTATTGGGTTCGGCTCGGTAAACGTCGAGTGGACGTCAAAACGCATAGGCACTGACTTTTACATTGTATGACTTCGGCTGTTTTGGACCACAGGTGTGGATGCTCGCATTAGGCAACACGGGAATGATGAGAATTTTTCGATGCGCTTACGGAATAGTGGCGGGGATTTTCATGACTTTTTCTTCACATGACATCACGGCCAATACCAGATAACAAAAATCCCCCCCTCCCCACACTCACACACACACACACACACACACACACACACACACACACAAATATGCTTAGATCAGTACCTTTCGCCAGTAGGAACAATGCATTGATTTAGCACTACCTCAACGTACATCTCGTATGCTTTAGGTCGCAAATCCGACATAATGCCATCAGACAACATGCGGTTAGGAGATTCAATTTCGCAGAAGCTGATTACCGCCAGACCGGCTCGCACTGGGTGAATGTGTACATCATCCCGGTGCAGCGGCGCGGCACATGACATTTCCCGGATGTCGTGAACAATATTTTATTGTTTCACGAAACGATCACACCATCGCGCCATTGAAGAGGAGGAAAAGGCAAAAGACGTTTAACGCAAAAGTTCTGTTAGCATGGCTTTTAAAGTGTATGAATAAGGGATATCGTTGACATACACGATCTCACGTGAACCCGTGCGCGGAATTTAATGACATATCTAAAGCCAATTCGGTGAGAATAAATAATGTTATGAGATATACACAACCCTCATGAGAAGGCTTTTTTTTTCAACTAGTATGATGGTTTAACATTATGTTGCAAGCGTTATGATGTGATGTATGGCCTTAAGACTTTCAGCGTTTCTCCTGATTTATGCTTAGACATCCGTTCAGCTTCTTCAAACAGGGGATGAAACAATGAAGGATGTTATGATAAAGGGATACCATGAGAGCAGTGCGATAAGAAACTCGCCACTGCTCGTGACATCTCGTGTTTCAGTTGAGCACAAGATATGATGCAGATGTAGGCCAAGACACGATTCCAAATAATGTTACCTATGTTTCATTCAGATAACTTCTACCACGGACTTTAATTTCTTCAAATCGATTCACATTTACGGTTTCTAAAGGTTTACTTTCTATCACCGGATAAGTGTTCGTGTAATAATGAAGTGACATCACGAAATCCCATTGACATCAAGATTGTATTGTGCTCGGTTGAACGATGTACTTCTACCCTATTCTTCTGGCTGGCTGACATACACGAGTACGTATCGCGCAGCCGAAAAACCTTTTCTTGCCCTAGGCATAATGTAACTAATCGACAAGTGGACACCATTGACAAGCGTGACTTCTGGTAATCTTGGCAGCAGTTTCCTGGCACCTTGTGAAGTTTCTTCACCCTAGACTTGATTCTACGTTCTTTTCTTGTTTAATCTTTCTTATGTCAGCAGCACTGGAACAAGAAGCATGTCTTCAGCAAAAAGTCATTCAAGTAAAACTGACATTGATCTGAGCTCAGCTGGGATTTGTCACTACCTAGAACGCACCACCATCAGCTACTAGCAGCCAGATCAGGCTCAGAAAAAAAAGATAGATTCATCTAGCTCAACACCCAGACATACAAAAAAAAGAAAGAGCTTAATGTCCCTTAGGGTTGTTGCCACCAAGTATTTAACCTGCTTGCGACCTGCCCGGTACATGTTTACCGTTAGCGGAAGTGATGACAAATTGCTACAGGCATGCGAAAACGATAGAATACCGTTGCTTGTAAGAACTTACGATTAGGAACATACCAACAAACAGAACCAAAAACGCGGTGGAAGTGCCGGTGGATACAATTTGATAAGGACTACCGATGACAAACACGGATCTTGTTTCAATGAGCGAAGATGAGCAATACATCATACTGTGCGCTGAAAGGTGGTTGGGCCGCGTGACGATTGAGACGAGACTAAAGTGCTTGTCATCAAATCGATAGTTGATGAGAGTCGGCTTGTTTGCGGCACGAAACGTCTATACGGATGTTTACACTCAAGCCGCACTCAAATCGAGAAAAATGTTTTGTTTGTGTGTGTATGATTTGAAATTAAACTGTCAGTGGGTGCTTTTGGTGGGATGTGTTAAATCACCTTTTGGCACTCGCTACGAGGCTCTTGACATCAAGAAGCATTAGTTAAGTAGGTCAATTTTAAATAACTAAACAATAGTGCATTAGTTAGTATTTTGGAACGTGACATACGTTGCTTAACACTCTGGGCGCTGGCATTTTGCATCAGCTTTCTGCGGAGAAAACAGTAAAAGATAAGAGAGCGATGAGAGCGTTTCATTGGCTTACGATCGTTCACTCTCTTTCCGATCCTCACGTACGATGCCGTTTCTGCAATACGCGCTCTCTCTTTCTTCCCGCTGCAATGCGCTCTGCTGAGAGTTGCTGAGAGACCAATCACAGAGAAGGGCAGTGAACAAAGCTGTGATTCCAAAGCGAGCCACACAGCGCCCAGAGTGTTAATAAAGGGTTACTTCAATTGATTGTCTTCAATTAAAATTAAGTTGGCTTTTTAAAAGGATAAAGTTTTAGCAATATGGTCCGGTCGTATCAACGTAGGATGTGCATAAAGCAATAAGTTTGTTAGATGGGGACGCCTGGTATCTCACATAAATTTACAACAAATAGTTTAGTTGGAACAAAATACCGTATTTTGGCGTTTTTAAAGAACTGTGAATATTCAATAGTTACACAAACCGGCTCTCCATATCGATGTTTTTTTTAAACCATAATTATTATCACACTTTTTTTTATTGAAATCGCTTGCTTTTGGCTATGAAAATGTAATTCTCGTCACATCATCGTGTTTTGCGAGCATTACTCGCACTTACTATCTCAAATGCTCGTTGTATTAAGCGCAATGCTCTGGAAATGATCCTAGTAAAGATGTTCAGGAAATCCTATATGTTACAATGTTATAGACGGTACAATGTTTGAAACATATAGTAGGATGAGTCTCATTAATAGAATATCAAACGTAGTTTGATAAAAATTGGAACAAAAAACATCCAAAAATATGTTTCAATGCCTAAACCTAAACCCTAAAATAAATTGCCTTAAACACGTATTTTTAATTCATTTTATTTTATTTTTATTTTTAATTGCACTGTCAGCCAAATTTCAAGCGTTCAACTCGCCAACTGCATGCCAACTAAAAAGCGTCCAACCATTGAATTCCGACTGTAATAGAATTGCTCCTTTTATGAGTTCCCCATTATTAAAATGTTCATGAATCACATAGAATTTTAATTGAATTGCCATCATACGTGTATAACAACCTCCTGATTCTATTGTCGATCGTTTTTTCACAGGAGTCGTTAATAAATGCTAAAATACGGTTTTTTCTAAAAAATAATTTGCAATATTGAATTCAAACAACTCTTTTGAATATTGATTTTATTTTTCAAATAGTATACTATAATGCAGGGAGTGATTGTTGTGAATCAATAAACTTCCATGTAAAAATGGAAAAAAATACTTCAAACGAAATAAATCTCGCAAAGATTATCGAAATAAATATAGAACATAGAACGAAATAAAGCTCACAAAATGCGTAATCTATTTTATTTCACTGATGGAAAATGCCACGAGTAACATACCTTTTCAATGAAAATATAAATAAATGCTGATAATAATTTACGTTTTTGTAAGTTATCGTGAAATAAATTTGATTTTTATATATTTTATCTTCGAAAATAGAAAGTCCATCCATATTGCTTGTAGAAAAAAAACCTGTCAGACCTCAACGTCATAAGGTTTCTATAGAAAATGGGTGTTTTGTTTTTGTTTATTTTTCGGTTGCCTTTGCATTGCAAAGCAAACTGACAGCCTAACATTTTGTTGAATTTGTTGTCATAAAGAATTTACAAATAAATTGTAAAAAATAATTTTGTAACAATATGTTTCTATAAATAGTATCTTTCAATTCTAATTATTAGATAATGCCATTTCATTCAGCGCAAAATTACAAACTCTCAAAACCCTGCTAAAGCAAGCACAGAGTGAGCGCAAATAAAATGAAAACGAATAATCTAACTAGAATCCAATAACAAGCAAAATAAAAATTAAAACAACGATTGTGATAAGGCGTAGCAATTATGTTTGAACGTCATTCCAAAGCATGTGCACGCTCTTTATCTTCCTTTCGGGAGACAGGATGCTGCTATGCCTAGAAATATTTTAGTCACGCTCGAAAGCCCTTCTCCATAACGAGTTTAGCTATGGTACTTCATGTTCTCTCTCCGTGTTCCGGTCGGGCGGAACATTGTGTGGCCCGTGGCTTGTGCGATGATTTATATTCGTCATGCGATGCAATGGCGTCCTCATCGCTTGGCCATCGTCCGTTTTGGGTCTGCTTCATGTGTGAAAGATTCAAGGAAGTTGCTCGCACTATGCAAACGAAATCTGTTATTGACGGTCAGTTTGCAGATACTGGAAATCACAAGAGACAGTTTCCGATACATATATTTAATCCTTCCGCACGTCCGTTGCGAACGTACGCTTGTCGCTATGCGAGGGAAATCTCGACACACAGCTTCTTAAATGCCATCTATTTCCGTGACACGCTCACAGAGTGTACGAAGCAATCTACCCAAATGGCAATTGTGCGAATATGAGCCTCCCGGCTATCCAGCCATTTTGAATGCAACGGGATGAATTATATCCAAGGGGCCTTGTTCGGGATCGTCTGCAAAGACTTATGCTTCCAAAAAAAGAGACCAACATTAACCAACCCTTTCCAGGGTTTTCACCGGCTTATGCATGCAATTACTTCCGAAGCGTTTCGGTTGGATAGCGTTTCGTTGCGGCGTACTCACAAAAGCTTGCCGTTCGTTACGACCCTTATAACGGCAGCTAATGTAAAAATACATGTCACCCCTCCCCTTCTCTATCTCCTTCGACTTCATCACATCCACACGTTGCGCACGAAGCGTAAGAGAAGAAACGATCGGTGGATAAATGGCTTAACTCTCTTGCTGATGTACTATCATGCATCTTTGCCTGTCTGTCGCGGATCGATTAACAGCTCCCCTGTTTTTTGTATCGAAACAAGAACGTGTGCTTTCACTGGGCCGAGCTTTTCCTTTTTTCTCGATTTATTTTTTCAGATACATCTTTCGGCTTTGCACGTGAATCAACGAAATTTGCGTTAAATTCTGGCAATCATCGTCGTCGGCAGCCAGAGCCACCGAGGGAACACTAAAACGACGGCGCATGGCTCAGCTTGAGCCCAGTGAAAAATGGTTGAAAAATATAAATCGGCTCACCACATCGTCCCGTTGCTGGCATAGCGATATTCACTATAGCTGTAGGTTTTCGTTCCGTGAGCGTGGCGAGCTTCGATTGCTTTCGGAAAGACCTTTCCAGCTCGGTCAGATGTCTCTCTGAACAAAAAATGTGTAAACAACAAAAGAATGCAGGGCCATACGCCACCACACGTAGAGAAAAGTGTGACAAGTGTGACATGTATGACCCATTTCCGTGCCGGCTACAAATTCTATATATTTCAAATACCATGGATAATGACGTTCATTATGATGGATTAAAGTTGCACATGCAAGCATACTACTAGCAAAGGCGGAGCAAAAGCAAACCCAGGAGAATCTAAAGGCACAAATACGCCATTATGTAATTACAGCAATTGAACCCATTTTCTGTGTTCACTAATGACTGTCTTAGAGCAATATAATAGTTCGATTTTTTGTCATATGGATGATGGTTCTTGGGCTACGTTTGCCTCTTCTCAGGTTCATTTGCGTATGGAGGGATTTTTTAAACTTCAAGTAAAAGGAACAAATCGTTTTTCTATTTTTTTTAAAGCAAGCATGTTTTACATACACATATATCTCTTCCGGTTCAGTAAATATTACTATCAATATCATAAATATCTTGATCTTCGAGAAGACAGCAAAGCACTGTGGAATGTTTAAGAAGATTCCTGGGAATGAAATCAGAAAACTCCTGTTAAGCTGACCTTAATCATCCAACCGTTAAGACCATCTCATAAAGCACATCGTTAGAATGTTTAAACCCGGCTCAAGCCTGACTGCTACGGGTGATTAAAAAACCGCAGCAAAATCACTGCAAATCTGATCTGGCTGCTGCTGTGCTGTATAGCCTCCGTACTCTCCAGTTGCACAACACGATGAAATGTGAGACATTAATTTCATCAGAATATCTTTCCGGCTAACATATGATACGGTCTATCTTCTAGCCAGTAGAAAGATGAAAGTTTTTCCCGTTCATCGCCAGGAAGGCTTGTGCATAAAGTTGGAAGCAAGCAGGAAGATCAAACGAAAAACTGTATTTCTCGGATCGGATCTCAGACAAATGTTTGCTAGTCTGGTAGTAGAGTAGAGAGTGTGTGATAAGGGCACAAAGAGGAAAAGGAGCGTGAACATATTGAGACATTTGGAAAAGGTAACATTCCAATCTGGATCGCATTCCTTACTGAGAGCCACCTGGGGGTACTAAACATGCTCATGCCACATGAATAATTAATTGTTTGTAGGAAATTGATCCGGTTTTGATTCGGCCCTAGGAAAATGTCACACAAAACCCATAGCTGGTATGATGCGATATTGGAAGAAGAAGCTATCCATCGTAATTGAATCTAGAATTATTTTATTCATATCCCTTTTTCCATATTACTAAATCGAGCACGCAGGAAGAGTTTGTCGTAAAAGCTTATTTTACGCCATAATTGAACACTAATCCAATGCAATCCATTTACCGGTACTCGTTCGGTAACGTATAATGGCGTGTATTTATATTTTTTTTGCGGTTGTTCGAGTAGAATCACGGAAAAAAAAGGTTTTCACTCAAGCACGTTTTTGCAGCTGCTTTATTGGTAATTCACTTATTTTATTGTCCAAGACCAAGTATATCGCACCAAAACGAAGCGCTCAAAAAAGGCTTGCTTCCTATCCCCCTTTTTTGATTCAACTCCCCGATGACGCGTTAGTTTTTTGGCGCTTTCCCCTCTTCTTTCGGGTTACCTGATGGTAATCATCGCTTTCAGCCGCCGCGCACGTTTCTTCTTCTCAATGCCTCGGCAGTGATGCCATCATGCCCCAGTCCCTGCCATCCTATATGAGAGCAGTGGTGCCATCACTCCCGAGCCCGTCAAACATTTTTGTAACGATGGCAGTGGTGCCAACAGCGGTCCTTTAAATGCTTACAATAAGTTGGTAGGCACATGCAAGCCACAAGCAAACAGCAAACCCATGAGAGCTGTGCGATTTATCAAAGTTTAATCAAATTTTTTCATACTTTATGACTCGCTGGCGCAAAACAGTTAGAACGGTAAAAACGTTGTGAATTTCCGATGGCTTTATTTGCTAATGGAGAATGCAATTTATGTTCCGAGAAAAACTACTTTTCCTCTCCGATATTCACTTAAAGCTTAGAAGGAAATGAAACAGTGCATACATAATCTTGTATCTTGTATCTAAATATTTCTTGTAAATTAAACTTTATTAATAAAACTATGTTATTTTACTTGCTAACAGTTATTTATGTTACATCCAAACAATTCATTGGTAACTTGAAGGTTTCAAAACAACAAAAACTCTAGAAAATACTGAGTACGCCGGATTGAAACTTAACAGCGACAGTTTCATATTTTATAACATCAGACTAGAGTTGACTGCGTCCAATTAATGGTTTACGACGCCAAATTCACATTTGAAGAAAACCGATTACTACTCTACAATAATTGGCTATGAAAACGCTTTAATGTTGTGCTATTACGTGATTATGCGTGCCACCAATGGGGTTTGAACCATGTAAATGGCAGTACTTTTTTAACCTCGTATCTCGTCATCACATGAAACAAACGTGAAGATTACTGTGAAGAAAGCATCCGTTACAAACAGGCAAAAATATCTTTAACTTGGTACAAACAACCCATCACGATCAGCGTAAAGGCTAAGAATTGCGATGTTTTTGTGCTGCCAAAAACAACAAAGGGGCCGTCCATAAATTACGTAACGCTGAAATTGGGAATTTTCGACCCCCTCCCCCCAATCGTAACAAAACGTAACGTTGGAGGATACCCCCCTTCCAAAATTACGTAACGCATGATCGAACACCACCCCCCCCCCCCCCTTAATTTGGTTTTGCATCAACTAATACAAACTTGCACTTGCACTTGCCTATCTTTCGCTACCACTACTTTCAACACTCGACCCCTTGGCCAGCGGCTCCTCGGAATCAACGCATCAGAAATCAACGTATTCCCTAGCTTCACAAACTGACCTGCAGAACCTCGCGCGACCGTCAAAAAGCGTTTTGAATTTTTTTCCTGCCAGCCAGGACCCTCGGTACATGGCTTTGAAAACGAAGCCATACTAGTCTCTACTGGCTCAAGACTAACTCCTTTTTCTCTATCTCGCCAGCCTATCTTTGGCACTACCGCACCAGGCCCGTACACTATCCAGCCGAGCCTAGTTTTGGCTGCTATTGGTTCGCCTATTCGTCCTTCGACAATGTTCTGCTCCCGTCCCAGATGGCAGTTGTCCAAACCGATCAGTAGCCTTGGTCGTACGTGATCGTACGAAGTAAGCGGCAGACCTCGAAGATGATCGTATCTGCTTAGCAAATCCGTAACGCACAAGGATTGCGCAGGAAGCGCAAGGCTCGCGACTGTATGTGCTTTACTGATCTGAAACGTTTTCCCGCCTTATACCTGCAGCGATACCTGCAGCGACACCTGCATAGAGTCTGGCTCTTCTCGTCGAGTACCGCCCGTCCATTTAAGACACAAGGGTCGATGTTGCCCTTCCAGTCCAAGCTCGTGAACGAGATCGTGTTCGACAAACGTCGCGGACGATCCGTCGTCAAGGAATGCGAACGTTTGAATCACACTATTTTTTCCGGATGATCGAGGCAGCCGAATTTTCCAACTAATCCTGATTGACAGTACCGCACGACTGTTGTTTACCAACAATAATATACAGGTCGATGCGTTTTGCGTAGAATGACATGTAACTGTTTGAATTTTGTTGACGGTAAGATTGAAAACTACAGTCTTTACCTGAGACACAGGGCTCTTAAACCTGTATTATAGGGTGGATTTTTTCATGGCAATTTTCTGTCAAACCTCTGTTTTGGTATTTTATAAATGTCAAGTTCGTATTCCCTATCAAAAGATATAAAGAAATAAAAGTGCAAAACTTAGCCAGGTGGGCGATCATTTGTCAGTGACCAGTGATAGGATTGTATTACGTTACGTAACAGAATGTGAACCCCCCCTCTCCCCTATGTAACAAACCGTAACGCTACAGGGAACCCCCTCCCCCCCTTTGAGCGTTACGTAATTTATGGACGCCCCCAAAGATCAAAGCTTCGTCAGGCTGAAAGGCAAATAATCGCCACCACAAACCACTGAACAGATGCCCAAAGCCATGCACCGGTAGAAGGCCCGTTCGGGAAATATATCCAGCGATCTCCACAGCCCATGAAAGCATCTTTAAGCGCCTGCTGTAGGCCTGCAAGCTTGGCGCCTGCTCCTGCCAAAACTGTCACTCTCAATTTCATTAGGAAAATTTTACGCTAATTGCATCTGCACCAAAAGTGTATTTGTGAGGAGGGTTGAATTCAACACCGGCAAACGTGATTAGCCCGTCCTAGTGATCTTTGGCAACGTATGACAGTGGTCGCTACCACCATCTCTTTCCTCTTACAAAGTGATCAAAGTTAGCCAAAAAAACGAACGCAACACCAGCAACAGCTCCGTTTTGGATAGTTTTGTTTTTTGTGTGTATCTATCCATGAATATTAGTATGCATGTTGTGGGTTAAATATGATCGTACTAAGATATTCCATTCTTCCACTCACTTACCCCATTTTCGAAGTCAAACGGAAGATGTCATTGGAGAATTCCGCAGCTCATATGTTTCCAATTGATGGATGGAAAAAAGCAAAGCTTGGTAAGTTGGGATAATTGCTTAAATTAAAACTTCTTCCTTTTTTATCCCAGCTAACTTCCAGCGATGATCAGTTTGTGGTGATCGTTTTACAACACTTTGTATAGGAAGTTCCCCTTTCCTAACGAATGCGATGGTGTTATAAGATGGTCAAGATCTGTTAAGAATGTTGCTTTGCCTATGGTTTACATATTCACAACGAATGAGAAGAAAGAAATCATAACAAATAATTTAAAAAAAAGATACAAAATCCTCATCCTCAAAGATGTTTGAGATGTTTTCACTTTTTTAAGGTAATACATTTACTCCGTGACCCTCGGGTGACCTTTGCACTCCTAAAACGTCGATCCGCACTTGCTTGCTTGATGAGGGTATCGGATGGACAAGGTTTTCCCACTACCCTACCAGGAACAAAGGTACTCCAATACATATGATGGGGGTTTGTGAAAGTAGAGCCAACGGCAGGCCTAATGGCTTCTTGAAAGCGTGCACAACGAGGGTTGATTTTCTCTGCATTGGCTTTGTGAGGACGAAAGGTGAAATTTGTACCCAAAGATTTGTGATAAAATATGACGCGTACACAAATGCAAAAAATTAGCAACACCCCTGGCAATCAATCACACAGAAAATTGAGGTCGTAGCAAAAATGCATAAATGTGACGAACCTCCCTGTATGAATTCATGTGCTACATATGATAAGCATGTTTTCTTTGTTTGCTTGTGTTTAATTCATGTTTTGCTATGTTTTGCTAAAATATCATCGTGTCAAAAGCCGCCAATCGACCGGTAGGCAGCCGTCTGTGCTCAATCCATTACTCAGAACGCCTTGAGCGACCAGGCGTCTCCATCGTGGCGATGAAGCTTTCACCATGAGTTGATAACTTCGCTCGCATGTTAATGCTTATCAGCTTGGAATCAAAAGCTTCTTGGTTGATAAAGGAGGATGGCAGAATGGGGAATGTCGCTGATTGACTACAGCTGATTCAACGCTTGTGTTTGAGTTTGGTGGCGTGAATGGGAGGCTGAGCTTCATTGGAATTTAGTTGATAAGCTTATTTATGTGTTTATATCACAGTAGAAAGATCAATCCTTGAAAACATACGGTTTGATCAAAATTTAAAAATATATATATTGGCTTCTTCACGGAAGTTTCTTTTGTTGTGTACTTAACACGATTGGGCCAGGAAATTGGCAGCAAGTAAGTTAATCGAATGCTTGTTCCACTCACTCGAGGAACAAGATGACTAATAATAAATTTTAACCCGAATCATTCTGTCCTCATCTTTCATCTCTTATTTTGCAACCTTTCATCAATAACTTATTTTGCAACGCTTGATGAGCCATATGACCATTGAAAAAGTTATTATTCACGATTTTTGCCCCGGGAACGTTGCGGTCTGTTATGTCTGCAAGTAGCTTTATCAAGATGAAAGCACTCCAGTCACGAAGCGGGAAACGTTGCTGGTTCCACCCGGCCCATTGATTTTCTTCTGTTAAATGGCATCCCAAAACGAGTTGCTTCGGTTGCAGTTCATTCAACATTAACACTTCTCAACGGAAACTGGTTCTGTTTTTGCTCGCTCGTTCCTTCTAACCTCGTGATACCAACACGCAGCAGCAGCAACAACACACTACACAATCCTTTTGTTAACGAGCGGCGGCAGAAGTCTGACTGTGGGAATATTTTGTATTAACTTGCCATTCTTTCTCACCGTCTTGCATTGGCTGCTAGAATGAGTGACTGTAGTTGGATGATTAATTATCTTTCCAGGGGTTGTGAAAACGTCCCGGTCAAATCACAGAAACTGAACCGTACAGTGCGTGTTTGTGAATGTGTGTGGTCTCTTACGCTGCTGACAAATAGGGCTGAAACGATGACAACCAAATTTTCGGTAAGCCTGTAGCTACTGGTGCTTTGCGATAACAATGATTGCTATCCGGTCCCAATCAATCCAACATGTGACCGTTTCCACGATGTGACCCTCGTAACGCGTCATCTGTGCCCAGACACAGCTGCATTGTTATGCGGAGGTAGTGGATTTTATTACCAGCTCGTTTTTGGTTCGAATATTTAACCAAATTTGTTGCCAATTAACACAAACACTTGCACCGATAAATGTCGTGTTTTCTGGAATGTGTTTTACTCTACACTTAAGTTTCTCAACTGTCTTGTTTTAACTCTATCCTCCTACGGGTTTGATGGCGCACACATGCCACGAATAAACCATGAAGCGTCAAAAATATGTCACAGCACGCCAAGTATAGGGTTCAAAACATTGCTTTTCTTTTTTGCGCAAGTTAAAGTACGCAATGGAAAAATACACAGAAAGTTTTCCTATCTAAGCAACCCTTTCCATCATCCAACACCACCCAAAACCCCTACGAAGCGAAGAAAGTACAGAAACGTCGAAAATATCCACTTTCCAAGAAGTAATCTTTCGGTTGTCGTCTGTAGTTGCTCGAGGAGGAAGATGGAACCGATGGAAGCTTACAACCCTTTACCCTGTCCAGACGATGTGCTGCAAGAGAATCGTGAAAACTTCCTAGCCCTCATGTACCCCTTGGATTGGCGAGAGTTGGCTAGAGCTGCCGTTTCAATCATGCTACGCAAATGGCCGCGTGGTGGCGATAGTGGTCCATCGCAGGAGGGGGCTGGTAAGTTTTACGGGCTAGCGTTATTATAGGAAGATCGAAGCTGTACGCGACAACTGTATGTTTAGGTTTTTCTTCAAAACAATGTACAATCTCTTTAGTGCCTCGAAGCATTTCCCTGTCCCTGCAATCATAAGCTCCGAGCGATTAGGTGGAACTACCATATGTGTGTGTGAGAATGTGTGCCGTAAGCATTGGGACAATTGAAGACTCATGTGACGGATGGTAGATTTACAAATTCGTTCGAAAAATAGTCATTCGGACGGAACAGAGCAATAACAGTGAAAGGACATAGACAAGTCATCATACATAGACATAGACATAGACATAGACATAGACATAGACATAGACATAGACATAGACATAGACATTGGATCAAAATGGATCTGTACAGTTGTCTTCTTGTTGTGAATGTTACAAGAAAAAAAAATGCAACACTCGATTAACTGAAAATGGAAATGCAAGAGCGCCGTCGTCGAATGGCAAATGGCAGCGATACTTGGAATGGATCGAGATTATCAAGATAACTGAACAGTGAGATGGACCGCCGGAACACATATGCTGCTTGCTTTTATTGTTACCCGTCATTTCCAAGTCCATTAAGCTTGTCCGGAGAATCTTCTCATTCAATCGGAACATCGTTTTATGGTTCGTTACAGCACTGCAAAACTGCTGACCGTTGTGGTTGAAACCGAAGAGTGTATAATGCTTTTAAATCATACAACTGATAAAGTATTAGGCTTTTTTAAAACTAACACACAATGGGCTTCATAATTTCTATTCTAGTTTTTGTTCATAAAAGGCAATAAAAATTAAAGGATAGTTTTGAAAGTTCAATAAACGAATTCAAACGTGTTAAAACTAGTGATTGCTGGAAAAAAATGCACACAAATGTATTTTTACTACGGGCTAGATTTAAGACATAAACCAAGAGTTTTTCAATATGAAATAGGAGATAGTTCTGTAATTATATGGAGTACATGAACAGTCGTGGAAAAGATCAGTTGGTGATTGTTGCTTTTCAGATGGACAGTGATAGACAACAATATTAATATTGGATTCAATAGAGTTTACTTACAAAAATCTTTCAATATCATGAGATACTTTAAGTGCGGACAATTTTGTTATAAAAGCACAATTCAAACTAATGGTGCTTGATATGGCCATTTTTCAATTTCAGCGACAATAAGTAAAATTTCAATCATATTTAGTGCAGTGTACCTTTCACCAACTTCTGTCCTTTTGTCATGGACATATATAAAAGCATTCCTCCTGGATATGAACTAGAGCAAATCGAAAGCATGGAGCAAACTAGAAAAAGATTCCACATTCAGCTTATTGATAATCAAACACCCAAATAGAATCTGTTTGCAATTGAAAAGGGCCTATGTGCTTGATAATAAAACTGGTACAGTAATACTAGATACAAGTGCCATTTTTATTTGCAGATAAAAGTAAAAAAAATGAATGGATAAATGATTGGTCATGACCAATGATTCTTGGTCAGAAACATAAAACAACTTTTGATTTCCAAAATTTAAAAAAAAATCTCATACTTTTAGAGAGCTCATTTGTGAATAGCAAATCTAAAAGATCATGCATTTAATACTATAGGCAAATCGATATTTTCACTCTACTAGTGCGTCCTGTCCTTACCTAAATAAGTGCTGTTCGTCAGAACCCAAAATATTTGCAGCGGATCCACGATAAGGCCGATTAGTTGCAGTATCACTAGTCAAATCCACAACTCGTAGTCACTGCACATGCTTTGCGTGGCGTACCACTGCTATTTCTTTCTCTCGCTTGCGTAGCACACTCACACAAACAGCTTTTTTTAATATATATTTTTTCACTATTTCACTTTTTTTCACTTTTTTCATTTATCTTTATTTGTAATTTTTTATAACTTTCATATATTTTGCATCCATTAAAAAACACTACCTTCCACTTCTGCTAACTCTCTGGAACACCGTTTCGGCAGCAGCGTGGAATACTTGAGATCACGCATACTCAGAAATATCACGCAGGAGAACTTATCAAGTGCAATCACACTTCACGTTCAATGGGAATCTGAAAAAAATGGAAAGGAAATCAACATCAATTAAGATGTGCACTCTAAAGCAACCGCTCATTAGTATTGAAAACACTTTGCAGCACAAACACACAGACTTTTTGCACCTTTTTTACACCTCCAGAGTAAAACTTTTTCGTGAGCCGTAGGGGAATGTGTGAGAATAATAGAGCCCACTATCCTAGTGCGTCCCGTTACCCTGTTGGAAGGCAAAGAACAACTTTTATTTGTTCTACACATACATACACAATCGATCCAATGCAGTATGGTATGCAGTAAGAACCGAAAGCTAATTCATAACGGGTAAAAATTACAATGCGCATCATCATCACCACACAAACACTGAGACACTAAATGCTTTATTTCCCAATTTTGGCGAGGAATACAGTTATAATTGAATATTTTTTTCCGATTCTTCCCTTTCCCATCAATACAGTAGGAATATGAGCACAACACAACTACACCGACCTCCTTATCACCTTGGTACGTCTACTGTTTGCACATACATTTACCACCATGGCACCTCAACAAACACACAAACCACAAACACACTAACGTTAACGTCGATGCACTGCGGTAAAATTATTTGGTGAATTTTGCGGGTTCCCGATAATCTGCTTTCTGGTGGCGGATTGCTTTCCGCACGTACTCTGCCTACTTGTTTACCACGCCGCAAAAAAAACTACGCTTTGAGCGCGCAGATCATTGCTAGTCGTTTTTTGGTCGCGCTAGAATGTTGCCGTCGTGAAGACTGTGTATTTTGAAACCGCATCCAAAGGTTGAGGCGCTTTGGGCGCTTTTCTCAAGAGGTCATTTGTTTCCGTACCACAAATTCACGGTAAAGCACCACCGGGTTTGGAGGTTTGTAATAAACATTTACGCTATCATGGGTTACAGCTGACTTTGTAGACATATTAATCCAAAAACACTAGGACAAGAAAACCTTCGTGGTAGGTGGAAACTTAGCACACTTACTCAATGATTTACATACAAATATAAAAAAGGTGAAGATTTGACACTTTCTAACTTTTTCCACCCTTTTTTACTACTCCAGATAATCACTCATCACTGAGCGTTGCCAGTGCACCTTGACATTGGTGGATTTTTTTTGTGCTGCGGTTATCCAACACACTTTTCGTTCGCGGCAGAAAGACGAACTTGTTGTGAAGTGTTGTGCTCCACTTGTGCCACGAAACGCAGACTCGGAGAAAGGTTTGTGCTGTAGTTGCGAGGATGATGTTTCGGCGCCTTTATTTTGTATGTGTGTATAAGAAGGCTTTCCTTTTCAATCTACACACCAGCCGCCCTGAAGGCATGAAGTGATACACTTCTACGAAACGTTGAAGCCATATTTTGCTTTTGCTTTCTCCACTGTACACGTTAGAGCTTTAAATCCTTCAAACATGAAGTGTGGGTGCATACTTCTTTCGCTTTTGCTTGATACACACACACACACACACACATCGAAACAAACTTTTCCACACGCACTTAGTGGCCAAGGCTGTTTTCTTTCCCTTGGTGTAATGATTTTACTAACTTCTTTCAGCATGTGGTAGTGCAGTGTTTAAACCATGTGAAATAATTTGATGAAAAACGGAAGCTGTTAACAATAAATGACACCGGTATGTACTACCATTATTAACCGGTATCAGCTATCAAACTATTCGAAAACCACTCAAACTTCATGAAATAACAAAACTGAATCTCACTTTTTTAGGAAAGAAGCTTTAAAGCATCCACACTCTCACGGAATAGAGTCGCACCTTATCACTATCATTGAGAATGTCGTAAGTATACAACAATGAATGCTCTGTTATGTTTACGATTCAAATAACATCGTAAAGTCGATCCCTTTAGATAAAGTATAGCCTAAAACCACTGCGGTCCTGACTGCGGTCAAAGACAAACTAACGGGTAGTAACAACCACCAGACCAAAACCCAAATGACAAAGTTCATTTCATTCCGTCGTGTTGGTAGATTCAACGCAACGTTCAATCGTATGAATGAACAAAGTCCGATATGGCAGCTGAAAAAGCTCCGAACTGGAATGGTGGGAAAGTTTTTCGTGCTTTACTCGTAAGTGTTTATTTTTCACTTCGGCTATTGTTTCTCCATTTTCGATGGCGCAGGCGCATGTTGAATTTCCCCTAATGTTTTGGTTGATGCACCCGATGGTACAATACACACCTTTTTTCCTGCCACGTGGCGAATACATTTCGTGTTGGGGAAGGGCGAGCTTTTCCGTTTTCGATTTTGCATCGTCGTATCGTTGTGAGATGATCGTCCATCCCATGACAGCAATATTTATCATCTGGAAGAGCAATTCGGTGACCACAAAAAACAACAACAACCACAGTCTGATGCTGGTCCATTCATTGCCATAAAGAGAACGAAATAGGGGGATTTACAGCACTACAAAAAAAAACATAACTGATATAATTTGCAGTCGAACGTTTTAACACAGAATGCACACGTTGACAAAATCAAGGAGATAGACGAGGATTGCATTGTGTTGTGTTTATTAGTAAAGAGTTCGAGAGAGCCCAGTTTCTGGATTGAATATGCCATGCAGCAATATATTTTATTACTAGTTCAATCATAATCAAAAAAATATTTCATTTTTCAATCAAAAGAAAAAATTGATGATTTATTTGTAACGGAAGTTATGAAAAGTGACATAGATCAACCTACTCTTTTTTTCAAATATGAGCTTTCCTGTCCCTGTTCCTGACCTCTGAATCTATGGTTAAGAACAGTAGTACACAACTATAAGGCTGCACTTGTTAATCGAGTTCTATTAAGCGCAATGATTAGAAAATTCCAATTCTGTAATTAATTATGAGATAACAAGTGTTTAGAGAACAATCGTCATGAAACTCACAACAAAATAATAAGAAAAACAAACCTTATTTCTTGCTATAATTCTTCATTATAATAAAAGAAAATATGTATAAATGTTTAATGTTGATTTAGTTTTTAGATTTACAATCAATACATTTTGTTGCAAAATTTAAAGACTTTTTGATTGGTTTGAATGATTTTTATCGTTTTCTTTATTGAACTCATAAATTCAATTGATTTCTTCCTGAAAATGGCATTTTATTTCATTTTGCTACATTTTTTGTTGCAACCATTTTCTGATCGGGCTTAGGTAAAATGTTAAAAATACACACTATTGTACATTATTTTTCCCAACAGAATATCTCGGCCACGGATGCCAGACCGCAAAGAAAAACAACTGACATACAACAACAAAAATGTGAAAACGAATTCAGGCATACAAACAAAGCTCCTCAATAGTTGCTTAAGGTAGCTGTAGTGGTTTTTATATTTCCTAATGCTGGTCCCTACTTCCCGTGAACCTTTGCTAGCCTGATTGCAACCATCAGCTCGGTTTCGGTCCATTAGCCAACAAAGCTCTACAGATTTGCTCTTCATGCCACACAGATGAGTGCCATATTGATGCTTCAAAGGTCACTGAACCAGACAGAGTAAGAAACAATCTTGACTTTGAAGTAGTTTGATGTAACAGAACTGTAAATATTAAAGATAGAAACATGTTTTGAATGTAGCTTGGAAGAATTTCCTAATTTAGTTTTGAAAAATGTTTCCATTTTTATTCTTTAATGTGTTTAATGTGTTCAACCTTCTGCAAACCCTTCTTTTGATTATTAATTTTTATACCAATTGTTCAAAACCATTACTTGTGCTACTTGAAATCGCCCGAAAAATTCAAAACACATAGAAGCCATTATTGCACTACATTAAATACCATGAGCACTTTCTGATCCAATTTACAGGCAGAAAAATTGATTAATTTTTTGAAGTATCAATCGACAGTTGTTCAATTACATTTCATTGGCCTTTGAATTGTCGACAATCTTCGGTTAACCAGCACTGTCACTCTATGTTAATTTAATGCCTTCTGGTTTATCTGGAAACATAGGAGATGGTACAGTGAAGAGTGCCGGTATAAAAGGATGTTTAATTTGAGCAGTCATAAGGATTTTTTATAAGACATCATTGACATTGAACGAGGAAAGCTTCTGTGTACCGTGAAACATCATTGAACTAGCGAGCAGAAGTTTTGAATGATACTCATAAACCGACTGGGGTCGTCCCCGTTTCGATGTTAGATTTTGTGGAAGGTCGTACAAATAGGATCAATGATTTCGATTGACAGGTCGTACCAGTAAAAGGAAGATGCATGGCAATAAAAAAGGCACATGGATTTATTCCAAGTCCGGTAAAAACATTTTCTAACAGTACTGCTTGCAATACCGAAACGAAACGTATGCTCATTGTATGGGACGAACCATTCTTTGAAATTATTGAAGAGTTTTACGAGGTTGGTGGGCAAACCGCTCGGTGATTTAAATATAGGATGGTATGCATAAAATGTGTTTTTTATCGTTCACTTTACAATCCAGCATAATTCACTTATTCGTCAGAGGTGCTAACATGCCCATCTGTTATATTAATATTTGCAGAAATGGATAACTGGTAAGTGTTTCCCTTGAAAGCAAATAAATAAATCCTCAACGGAGCGCAACTAATAATCAATGTGTAGGAATGACATTGTACATATTTTCTCAAACAGCATTTTAAATTGGTTTCTGTAAGTTTTTGATAACCACCCTAAGCTTAATTTTAACATTGGGCTATATTTGGTCACTATTACTAAAACTTGCACTGAGTGAAAAATTTAAAATGCTAATCGTATTATAAAAGGAAAAAAACAATTTTCAAACCAGTATCACAACTGTCAGAGCAGCCTTTGGCCCCCATACTTGCATCAGTGGACGCCAGTATCCTGCAAAATTAACCATAATAGGCGCACGGGCAAGTAAACGAATGACCGTAATGAGCAAAGCAAAATTGAACTTAATTTAAATCAGGAAAAGGAAATTTATACCCTCACAAACCATTGTGACTGGTGGCAGGTTTTGAAAAAAGTTTGTGGAGCCTTGGGATGAATGCTAATAAGTGGAGAACGTGCAGCACATTCAACAGCTTTAACAGAAAGCCAAATGGCAGTTGGTAAGAAACAATTTAATCAGAAAAAGTTCAATAGGAAAGGCGCCCACATTTTCTTAAGTTATCTTTTGTGGATTTATGTGTAGATGTGTGTGTGTGTGTGTTTTGTGTTTTGTTCATTCGTAGTTGGTAGTATTGTTGGGTAAATAATAAGTTTGTCTTAGAAGAGAGTTGATGTGACAAGATGAAAACTTATCACATTTTGTGCTATTTTTTAAGAAATTGATTTCGCCGCATTCAGAACAAAGAACGTTACATGGTTTTATTATTAATACACATACGGCATCAGCACAATATTCCGAGCGAAAAAATTCGATCAATCTGGCTGTCATTTTGGTGTCATTTGATACTCATTTCGCCACCAAGGTGTTCATTTTACTGGTCTTTTTGAAAACTGGTAAACCATGACACTCACGAGCTAAATGAACTATGCTTAAAAAATTCGATCGTTCCGCTTTGTATGGGGAAAAATCCGCGATGCATTGAGCAGCGGAAATTATCGAATATCAGAAAAATGCCATAAATCAAGTTTGATGTTTTGTAAAAACGTTATGCAAAAGCAAGTCGGTAAATGTGTTGGTTGTTTTTCAATATTTTGGGTGATAAAAAATATTTTAATAAATATAAAAAATGGTTTCCCTACACTAAATACTGAAAAAATAGTTACATACTATTTAGTAGGTAATAGTTTACCTACTGAAAGAAATAGTTACACTGTCAGTCTTGCGTGAAAGCCCATCGAATTTTTTCGATCAAAAACTGGTGCTGAGGCCGACGGTCTTATGGATTCTAGTTATTTATTGGAGTGAAAAATTGAACGATCGCATTCAATTACTGGGAAACTTACACCTTTTATATGCAATTATTGGGACTGACCACAGAGCTTAAATCGATTGAAAAATGATGAATATAATCAAAACGCTCTAAGCTTTCGTCGAATTTCAGCGATGTCTGACATTCTGCTTCCAATAGCTAGTTACATACTTTCCCAGTATGACGGAATGATTTATAAACCCTTCACACCCTTCTCTTGTTATCAAACACAACCTACAAACAAACAAACAACCGACACTTTGGTTCTGTTTGCCCAGTAGCTCAAATCGTTCAGTTATTTTCACATTCTTCTGGGACTGCCGGGGAACATTTTCAACCGAACTGTGTGATGAAGCGGAAGTGTGGTGGCAAGAATTGTTTGAGAAATCAATTAAACCTTTCTCTTTTTGCTTTCATCGCGGGGTCCACGTGGTTGGTCCTGGGAGGGAATGGAAACTGATTATCAATTTTTCAATCAGCAAATCTACCAGCACAAGGCTGAACGAAGGACGAGTGCTGAAGGGTGCCAGCCTGTTGTTCTGACCCAACCTATGTTTTGAAGGAATGTCTGTCTCAGTGGCATGATTGCGATTTTTATAGTTTTGTTTTACTACTACGGGCGGAAACAGGCGGCCAAGGAATTGCGGAAAGGAAGAAATGGAATGGGGGTAGAGTGATTTTATTTAATTTTCTCACCCATGATGCTAGTACTCTCTAGCTCGTGATCCCCAAAACAACCCGAACACAATCTCCTGCTTGCTTCTTTTCTTGCTAATCGATTTTAGCACCATCATATTGTATATCCCTCATACAGCAATAAGTTGTCAGTCTCTTCCCGCAAGCATCATTGAACCAGACAGTGTTATTTGTTATCTTTATTAGCTATTTGTGTAAGGATCGAACATGAAGCGGCTGTTTTAGAAGAGGATAGAGCCATTTTCTTAGCCGTTCACTCTCTTCAGCAACGCTGAGGGACATGGCTGTTTCGATCTCCGTTTCGATTTTGATAATATTCCCAACAGTCCGCTGTCTAAAATGTCATGTTCCATTAAACTTAATAAGCCAAACGATTTGCTAATTATGCAATTCAAGTAATCCTGAGTGCAAGTGGAGTGTTTTCGTCTTTTCTACATCCAATTTTCCACTTGCAGCTTTCAACGAGTAAAAATGCGAATTTCGCATACTGACAGGACTGAGCCGTGCCGGTTCGAAATTCCACTTCATGAAACCGACGCCAGCAACGGCAGAGCGTATTGAGGAATATGAGACAAGGCGCCATTTGTTTATGTCGGATAAGATTTAACTGCGGAAAACGATGGTTGGCAATTTCCTTAACGTCCAGTAATTGAAATCCCCAAATCGAAGACTAGTTCAGCCCGATACGGCTGATATCATAGCCCGTGAGTTAATTGGATCAGTTACCGTTTGTTCCCTGTTGTGTTGGCTGCAAAATGTTACTGCGATAGTCATTCAATTTACATCAGTAAAGTAGTTTTGACAAGGAAGATGAGTTTTCTAGTTTTTGTTTATGTTTTAAGTTCACACTCTCAACATTTTTTGATTATATGTATCCTAATCCAATGATTAACTTAGGTTTGCATCAATATATGCTTTTCAGGTTTCATAGTTGTTGAAGACCAAATATAACAATAATTAATCAGAAACCTCAGATACCTAATCAGCACGTAATCGCTTAATACAGCGCCTACCACAACTATATGGACAGTCATTAATCGCAATTTGCGGAAAATCTATTAGAGATAGATAAAAACAGTGAATGTATGAGTTGTGCAGAATACTATTTTACATCTTTGTGTATTGTTTTCGATTTTTTTTTATCTCGTTTTTACACGACTTATGACGAAAAAGCAAATTTATGGTCGTACCATAACTATAAAGACACTTCGAAAAACAAGTTTTATGTGTAAACTTACGCATTTAAAAATCGTTCAAAAATATACATAACATATTCTGGAAAGATTTTACAGAATTATATTTTTGTACGATTTTTAAAAAAGTGTGTTTATAACTTATTTTAAGATTTTATAAGTTGTATAAGAGTAATTATCAAAATATGTTTTCATAACATTCAAAACATTCATTAAAATAATTGTGTTTTCACCTGTAATTATTGTTTAGAAAATGCAAACCAAAGTATGTAAAAAGATTTTCAAACATTGTTTTGAAACTGCCATGAGAACCTTATCAATTTTGTGAACAACGGTTCAAAACTGATCCGATCAAACAAAATTGACAAAAAAGCCTTGTAGTGTATGCGTGAGGTTTTAGTTTAAGAGTAATATGTATTAGTATATGTGAGTTTAAAGTGTAACTTGTATTTTTAATAAAGTGGGTCAGTCTAGTCCAGTCCGTCGATACGTATAGATGTCACAAATTGGCGACGAGGATAAAGTCAAGCCTGTTTTAAACAAGCCCGTAGTAAAAGTCGAAGTGTTAAAAATGAATACTATGGTAAACATTGAACCCTACGTCTTGGGAGAATGTTTTAAGGAGTACACTAGTCGGCTTGAAATGTTTTTCTTGGTCAACGATGTGTCCGAAGAGAAGAAAGTGCCGATCATGGTGACAATGCACATTGGGCAAACGCCTGTATAAAAATCGAAAAACCAACTTCATCGCAGGTTAACACCATAATCATATCCTTAAAATAGATACTTAAACATAGTTGAAACCAAAATATTTCACGTTTTTATCTTAAACTTACTGAGAGGTAGGCCATCAAAGTGTAAACTTTTTGTTTTTTGTCCCAATTTTGAGCTATTTTTCGACCGAACATAAACCATCATATTTTAGTATATGATGGTTAGATTTTGATAATTAATGTGTCATTGGAAAGGTTTTTTGTCATACTTTGATGTAATGTCTGAATATTTTTTAAAAACTTGTTTTTAAATTTTATAAGTTATTAAAAACCAAACATCACTGCCGAATTTTTGGATATTTTCATTTTGGAGAGTGATTTTTTTTATGATTCGACTCGATTTCACTCGTGTGTCGTATATCATAGGAAAGATCAACATTTTTCCTACGTTTTTACGTTGAAATTAGCTGCGACTATCCGCGACCCCGAAAATTATTGAATTTTTTCTTGAAAATAGCGCGAGCGATTTTGACGTGTTGTTGTATGAGCCATACACCACCAGTATCCAACTACCCGTCATAAACGGGCATTTGAAACAAACAGGCAGAAAACAAAGCTGAAGAAGAAAAACAGTTTAAAAAAGGTAGTAGGATAGGAAACGGCTCTTTTCCAAACAAACCATGAAAAACACAACTTTTTTAGCGCGTAATACTTTAAAAATTCGTTTTCAGTCAGAAACTTATTCCGCCTTCGTTTTAATTGCTAACAATTATTATTAATGCTGTTAACTGATACGCAATAATGCAATGTTGTGAGCAATAATTATTAAGTTTTATTCGCTGTCTTGACGATTTTAGTATAGGACTACCCTTTATAGTAAGATAAATTGTATTGAATAAAGAAAAATTACAATAGCACGAGGAATCGATTTTCATCCCGGCGTTTGTATGGCGGTTGCCCACTGTGTAATGGCGGGAGCGTCATTGTATTCAGCAGCAGTAAAGATTTGTTCACCGGATGATCCACGAGAAAAGTCGTATAAGGATTTAGTGAATGCCTTAAGTGAATATTTCACACCAGTGGAGAATATCGTGTCGGAGCGCTACCAGTTTCGTAAGCTGAAACAGTCATCGGATCAGTCGATAAACGACTACATTATCAGCCTTAAAGCGAAAGCGCAATCGTGCGATTATGGATCGTTTTTACCGGATGCGCTAAGGGATCAGTTTGTTGCTGGAATCCGACACCATGAGCTACGGACGCGGTTGCTGAGAGAATCGAGAGTGAAATTTGCAGATGCGTGTGAAATAGCGCGTTCGTGGGAAGCGGCGCAGCAGCAGAACGCAGCGATGGTGGAGAAGGAGATGCATGCGGTAGCGAGCGTGCGTAAAACGCCTGTACAGCAGCAGAGCAAGCAGTTGGAACGAGAGTATGTGTATCGTCGAAGCAGCCAGGAGCAAAAGACAAGTGCGGAGTGTCATCGTTGGGGGACGTGCGCACAATCCTGCAACTTGTCCAGCAAAAGCGTGGAAGTGTTACGTTTGTGGAAAAATGGGACACGTTTCGTCGAAGTGTCGGTTTGCAAAAAAACATATGAGTAACGCTAGTAGAGGTCAGCTACGGAAAGTAGATTGCGATAAAGGTCAAAATCCTCAGATGGTCCGTCTTGCTTGTAAAAGTAAGCAATTAGAGTTTGAGATAGATTGCGGTGCGTGTGTTAGTGTAATTTCGGAAGAAACATATACTAAAATGTTCGACGATGTACAAATACTACCAACCGAGGAATCCTTTTTCTCAGCGTCAGGGCAAGCGATAAAGCCAATGGGAAAAATGTGTGTAAAAGTGGAAATAGCGAGGCGCGCTAATTTATTTGAATTAGAACTAATAATAATTCGATCGGAAAGAAGTGTTACGCCACTGCTAGGAAGGTTAGAGGAAATTGGTTAGATGTTTTGTTCCCGGATTGGAGAAAAGTATTCGAGTTAAAAAGTGTAGAATCAGATGTGCTGGCTGAGTTACAAAAAAAATTTCCGTGTACTATTAATGCGTCAAATGAGTCAATTAAGGGATTTGAGGCAAATTTAGTATTGAAAGAGGATTATTGTCAAATTTTTCATAAAGCCTATTCCGTTCCCTTCACCTTACAAAGGAAAGTCGAAGAAGAGTTAAACAAAATGGTCGAAGAAGGTGTGTTAGTGCCAAAAAAGTATTCTGAATGGGCGAGTCCTGTGGTAATAGAGGAAAAAGAAAATGGTTCTGTTAGGCTATGTCCAGATGTAAAAGCAACGCTGAATAAGTATTTGTCGATGGAACATTATCCACTTCCAAAAATTGAGGATATATTTGCTAAAATTTCTGATTGGAAATTATTTTGTAAAATCGATTTATCAGGTGCATATTTACAAGTCAAATTGTCCGAGTCTGCGAAACAAATATGCACGATTAATACATCCAAGGGATTGTTCAATTACACTCGTATGCCATTTGGAATCCATACAGCCCCAGCGATCTTTCAAAGTATAATAGATCAAATATTAAGGAATACGAAAGGATTGGCATATATAGATGATATTATTGTCGGAGGGAAAAATACGGAAGAATGCAAAACAAATTTATATGAAGTAATGGAAAAATTGAACAGTCATAACGTAAAGATTAATGCGAATAAGTCAGTTTTTTATGGGTCACGTATAGAATATTTGGGTCACATTATAACGAGTAACGGAATACACCCAATTGAATCCAAAGTAGAAGCTATTGTTAAAGCACCAGTACCGAGTAATATAAGTCAACTTCAAGCATACTTGGGATTACTGAATTATTCCCATAGATTCCTTCCAAATGTATCAACCACATTATACCCTTTATATCAATTGTTGCGAAAAGAGAAAAAGTTTGAATGGACTCAATCATGTCAAGAAGCGTTTGAAAAGTCGAAAATATTGCTATGTGAAAACAGAATGTTAGTTCCATATGACCCCGAAAAACCGTTAGTTTTGCAAGTCGATGCAAGTCCATATGGAATTGGAGCAATTTTGTCGCATGTTATTAATAACGAGGAAAACCCAATTATGTTTGCGTCAGCGTCACTATCAGAAGCTCAAAAGAATTACGCCCAAGTCCATAGAGCAGCGCTAGCGGTTGTTATTATCTTTACGGAAGAAAATTTAGATTAGTAACGGACAACAGTGGAGTCAAAGAGATTTTCAATCCTACGAAAGGAACGTCGAAAATTGCTGTTACAAGATTACAGAGATGGTCGTTAATACTAGCAAACTATGAGTACACAATAGAACATAGAGCTGGAAGGAAAATGAGCAATGTTGATGCACTGTCGCGTTTACCTTTGTCAGAGGAATATAAGATAGAGGATACAAAGTTAAGTCTAAAAGTGTTAGAAGAAGCGACAATCGATCTAGAAACACTAAGAGAAAGTCAAAAAAGTGATGAAGAGATACGGCAATTATATGAATACGTTAAGAAAGGGTGGCCAAAACAACTAACCCAAGAGTTTATACCATACTTTAAAATAAGGTATCATTTTGGGATTGAGCAAGAAGTCTTATATTTCGACGAAAGAGTGGTGGTACCAAAACGCTTGAAAACGAAAATACTACACCAATTTCATGGAAACCACGAAGGAATAGTTAGAATGAAAATGCACGTAAGGCAACATTTGTGGTGGAGGAACTTGGATAAAGACATAACTGAATTTGTACAAGCGTGTGAGGTATGTTAAGCACGTCAACCGATAAAGAGAGAAATAGTTGACACCACTTGGAGGAAAGCAGAACAGCCCTTTGAAAGGATACACGTCGATCTATGCTATTTTGAGTCGCGTACGTTATTAATAATCGTAGACGCATATACAAAGTACATTGACGTGAGAGTACTTAATATGTCGAAAGCTACTGATATAATCGAACAGTTAGAGTCAGTCTTTGCTTACTTCGGAAGTCCAAAGGAGTTAGTGTCTGATAACGGTCCTCCGTTTAATTCCGAAGCATTTAAAGTATTTCTAGATATATTGCGATGGATACCGGCTACGGCATTAAAGAAAGTTAGCCCCCTCATCTATTTAGTAAATTTAAATGGATCTTCAAGATTAGTCCACATTAATCAAATACGCAACAGAGGTATCGTAAGGTCATTTCATCCTCCAAATAAAATAGAGAAAGAAGTCAAATTCCATGAAATACGCAAACGGAAACGAAGTGAATCAAGATCGCCCCCGATCAGACGATCTGACCGATTAAAGGGTCAGCCTAGAAGAAAATATTGTAAATAGTGTAAATCCAAGTTAGTCCGGGAGAATGTAGTGTATGCGTGAGGTTTTAGTTTAAGAGTAATATGTATTAGTATATGTGAGTGTAAAGTGTAACTTGTATTTGTAATAAAGTGGGTCAGTCTAGTCCAGTCCGTCGATACGTATAGATGTCACAAGCCTCACAAACGATTTTTTAACAGAATCTAAATATTTGCTTCTGTTACATACATAGTTGAGGAATATAATCCGTGTCTGATATATTTTTCCTCCCACCCTCCACTTTACCATCGATATGCTCTTAGAGTGCTACAAGTAATGGCTTCAAATCGTACTGATGGACGTAGTATATTCTCAATGAATTATTTAGCAAAAACGGGGAAAAATATTATTTGTACAAACCATCTTCAACACTAGCTTACTGAACAGTTTCTTTTTTTTTTGTGAAAATAATTAAAAAACGACTAATCTCAATAAAAAGTAGTTTTTTAAAGTCAGTAATCGCTGATTGGTCGGTATCGTGGTAAAGTTGTCTACTAGTTCGATTTAATAATACGCCCGTTATGAGCGCCAAATGGTCGCTCACTAGTTTGCTCACCCTTTCTTTTTGCGGTTATCGCCCGCGCCTCAATATCGACGTTGCAGTTAGAGTGCGTCCATGCCTTGTTTGCTGCCTGTCAACTAAAACAACCGCTGCACCGTCAGTGGTATTGCGTCCAAAAACAACGCTCTATCAATTAATTCCATCCCCTCAAAGCATCCACTGTAGACAAACAGTTAAAAGCCGCCTGTACCGAAGCAGTTAGGTTAATGTTTGAGGAAGAAACGAAAGCAAACATCAATCTTAAAATGAATTACGGTCGCTCCACCACCGAATGACGGTGATGGTGATGAATGGCAAAGTCGCGCGATGAAAAAAACACGACACTTTTGACAAAAACTAACTGCAAAGCCTGCGACCAATTCCATTACGGATTCATGTGTTCAGAGCGAAGGCGAAGGTGCGGGAGCCAACATGCGCAGGGCAATATTGAAGAGCATATAGGGTTGCACGTAAACATTCCTACCGGGATTGCCATAACTGGAGCAGTTCGAGCCAGCAAACACACTCTCCAGCTGACCAACCATGTCCTCGGTAGATCTCTAATCAAAAGTCAAACCGAGCATGTCTGTGGCCTCCTTTGGTAAGCTACTTTCGGTTGCATGGTGGGAAAACTCAGCCCACTATTCGCCAATTCATAGACTGTGTGTTTTGAGTCCGGGACAATCACGAACAAGCTAAATCATAACAATAATGGAAATGGGGATGAGAACATGAAGCGGAACGAGAAAAGAGAAATCGCATGACCATATTTGGGAAAACTTAACTTTTCCCCAGAATCCGGTGGTTTAATCTAAATTCATATATATTTGCTTGCAAAAACTTATCCATACCGCGACCCGATTTGTTCATACATTTTAGATTATTTCATTTAATTCATTCACTGCAGCTAGAATTCAATGCATTCAAGCCTTTTAACAATCGGAAGAAAGCTTGACTGAGCGTCCAGGAAAAAATCCATTGCTGCTTCACTGTCCATCGCAAGAAAACAGCTAGCACATGTATGCAATGAGTGCTCCGCTACGTGTGCTTTATCACGAACAATAACAAGAAACGAATATTGTGCATGCGTAGCGGGTAGAGTCTGCAATCCAGCCAACTATTTGTGACGGAAACATCAACTTTGAAATGGGATACATTTCATCCATGGGCAACTGGTGTATGACCAAAATGAGAAAATAAAATATTTTTACAGAATCTGTGCTAGTGCAATGTAAAACAAACGAATATGTTTTTGTTGTTTTGAAAATGTTTTTATCGTTTCAAATAGTAGGACGATTTCCAAGCGGAAAACGCATTCGAGTGATCTATAAAAAAATACCTGCATCTACCGGCATTGTAGTGCAGGGGCTAACCCATAGTTTAAAGAGCCAACGATTTATCAAGCGTCAACGCATCATCTTAATGCTTAGCTGTGCACGAGCGAAAGCACAAAAAGGGATGATGAACGAGGACTAGAACGAGGAATGTGTATGTTTACTTTGCTTAATAGGTGAGTTGCGTCAATTTCTTCTTTTAGCAGTTCGGGCATAAAGATTGTTAAAGCCTTTTCACGGCGCTTCTCTAACGTGTCTTAACCTTACAATGAGCATTTTGTTTTATGAGGTAGCGCGTCACCATTTGGCCATCTAAGAACATGAATCGCGAAACGAGTCATTTTCCTTCGCACGCTTTCAATGCGTTTGATCCAGCGGTTAATATAGATAAAATACACAAAATAGATCTAACTAGATTGTTACACAGTATTTTGATCCACAAAGGATCATTGAACTATTTTATCATTTTCCGCAAAAAACCTAAAATCCTATTCGTTTTGATGATAATTTATTCCATATGTTTTGTGAAAGTCAATTTATGATCGAATAAGATATCAAGATCGCGAAACAATAAAGAGCCAAGCTTGCTACCCTGATGATGAACCCCAGATGTGCTTGTAAAGATATCTGAACTAGCTTACCCAAACTTTACGTAGTAAGTCCTATTCATCAGATACGATCGAAGCCATGATAATAAGTGAGCTTGAATGCCTAGTCTGTCGAGTTTTGCTATCAGTGTTTCAATCAATACACTATCGAAGGCAGCTATTAGATCAGTATATATGCAATCTATTTGAGATGTCTTTGATAATACTAGTCGTACATTCCGAGACAAATTTCATTAGATTTGTGGATGTAGAGGTTTTGGCATGAAGCCATGCTATGCAATTACAATGCAGTTCTTTAATGGTCTTAGTGACGCAATGTGTACAATTATTTCAATCAATTTGCACATGCGGAAAGCGAGGTGACTCCTCTCTAATTAGTCGCCGCATTTTTATCATCTTTCTTGAATACAGGGATTTTCGAAGCTATTTTTCACATACTAGGAACAGTGTGTTATTCAAACGAAAGACGGCAAAGATGTACAAAGTGTGAGACGAGATTATTAGAACGTTTTAGTATCACAGGTGGAATACCATCATGATCTATTTCATAAAGTATTCAGGTTGCATTAGTTCATTGATTTCATGGTTATTTGAACAAATAAACGAATACAATGAGATGCGGAAAAGCATTTACTCGAGGTATCTATTATTTATCGGATAAGTCGATTATCATTTTTGCATCTTGGATATTGTTGGTCGGATTGTTGGATATTGCTGGTTGACCTTTTTGCCACATTCTGAAATTTTATTTCGTTATGCTAACAAGTCATCATGCCATATCATGTCATGATTGTTTTGTGTATACTAAAAAATTGCGAGTTTTTCATCTCATATCAAACAAAAAATATAGAATAATGAATTGATGTGTATTATTCAAAAGTTATATATTGAGCTGATATTCGTTGATTGATGATTCTATGAAACATATGTCACCCACTATGATAAAACACACATTTGGCAATAAACCTCATCGCCGCCCTTTCGATAGCCACATCAATTCACTTATTTCAGAATGATAATGGCACCACTTTTATGGATCGCTGAAAGAAACATTTGCCATTCATTGTGAGTGTTGTTAACGGCATTGCAACGATATTGATGAATCAAAACTTTATGATAAAGTCACCCTGCGTCCAAATTGCACCAATTTGTCAGTCAAAACGACCGTTCAGCTGCGATATTCCACGTAATAATGTTCCACGCACAACCGTTTTCCAATTTTCGTTTGTGTGAGGGCACCATTTCGATAATACCACACAAAAGTATTCTGCTTAATTTGTACGGACCAGTGCAGAAATTGACCATTTCATATTGTTGTAATCTATAATGATTGACGATTGATGGTGATGATTGAAACTTATTGCAATACCGCAGGAAAGTGCATATCACAAAATGTTTGATACGGAAAGTTTTGGTGTTTCTGGTCAGCAGCCAGACGGCTCAATGCATTACTCGTATAACTGCTTACAAAATGTTCATGATTATTTTTCTTCGTATGTTATACCTGTTTTTCATACTCATTTCAGTTCATGTAAGAAGAACATCGTTACAAGTACGGAATGAATTAATCAACAACTCGCAACGAAAACCAATAATGACTAAACAAACATTTACACCCAAACTCACACGTCTGATTGAAAATAACAATATGAACAGCGACCGCAATAAAACAGCAACAAGAATACAACGAAACAACACGGAAAATACACGTTTGAAGGAATGACAAGCGAAAGATAATGTATTCAAATTATAAGCAAATATTTTTACTCCTCTTTCCGCTGCCAATGCGCACAGAGATAAGGCTGATATGTCCGTTTCAAAACGATTCATCACACCGGCCAGAGCAATTTCTCAGCTTCAACTGTTCCTCATGCCCCAGGTTGCTCCGGTAGTGCCTGATATTTCACAGCAGCACTTAAAACCATGAGCAGGTACAACAAATATTAAAATAACAAACAACCCTCGTCTAAGTTCACCCACCTAACGGAGAGCGGCGCGCGTCAGAAATGGGAGTAATTGGCAAGAAAACGGATAAATCTTTTGCTGCCCACGTTCGCCCTGTGGACGGCGCCGAAACCAATGCAAAAGCTTGCCTGAAATAAATTTTGTTGTCGGTCAAGAAACATTTTAGCGTGGCGGCGGTGTTTTATGGCCATGCCCGCAATAAAATGGTGTATTTTCCGTGTGGAACGGCATAATGGGAAATGCGGTGTGAGGAATGAAGATTCCTTTTCGTCCCAGCGCTCAACTAATGCCGGTCATTGACAGCAGTGTAACCCTTCCGTCAAAGGCGTATTGCGCACTTGGTGGGCTCGTATCTCTCGCGGGGTTTTATATGGAAGGATTATGGGACGGTAATTTTGTTGATCCGTTAGCACTCTAGTTAGCAGAAATTGGCCGATTTTAACCTTTGGTTCGGCAGTAGGCAGGTTTGGTTTCGGTTTCCAGACCAGCAATTCAACGATATTTCACGGTATGATTGTGTAGTAAATTTTGGATACGGTCGCCATGTAATGTTATGATCGTACATACGTCACAACTGGACGTCGAGTACCATCGCGGTAGGTCAGTGCTTCGCGAACATGAGCCGAGGTGGAATTAAACCTTGATCGAAGCGGACTTTTGGATATGCAATCGTTTAGGCGATTATACTTACTTACTTATCCGGTGCTACAAACGCTTTGCGGTCTTGTCCTGCCTCTGGAGTGTCCGAAACCGCTCACGGCCTCGCGCCTTCGTTTGCCAGTCCGTTACTCCGGCCTTAATTGCGGCCGCCTCCACGCCATCTTGCCACCTCAATTTAGGCCTACCACGCCTCCTCTGTCCTTGTGCACGGCCCAAAAAGACTTTACGGGCTGGGTCGTCCGTTTTCATGCGTACAACATGGCCAACCCACCGGAGCCTGGCGAGCTTGATACGTTGCACGACAGTGAGGTCGCCGTACATCTCGTATAGCTCGTTATTATAGCGGCTCCTCCAGAGGGTTTACCTCTATTATATGAAAATGTGTTGCTTAAATAGTTTAGACAAGGTGAACATTACTTCAAGAAAGACAATTAATCCAGCAGCAATGCAGCGAGCTACCACATAACGGTTTAATCCGTTCCAGTGACGCACTCGTTATGCTGGAGCCTCTTTTCCATATAATTTGTAGTAATAATAAAATAATTGGTTTCAGGACTTCATACGTGCTTGTATAAAGGATAAATATGCCTCTGTTGATATGAAAAGTCACATCTAAATACTCATAACTGGAATAAAAGTTTTAGTGAACTGTTTTTACAAATAAACAAATTAAAGAATCACTGAATTCTCCAATGGCAATAAATACTCATCAACCACAACATTGTGCAACACGCATTGACATGACGCTTTATATTTATTTTTTCCTTGTAGAGATACTTTCCTTGTAGAGATACGGTCGGATAGATGACCGATAAATAAAAATAAAAAAAACACTCTATTTTGTTATTCAGAATTGCCCAGTTCACCTCCCGTTTCCCCTACTTGCGGGGTTTCCTATGCAAGAGCCATGATATCGCAATCTCACTGCACATTGCATCATTTGATTAACACGCTCTTGGGCATGAAATTCATGTCATTTTCACTCATTCATTGCAAGGCACTCTCACCAACATCGTTTGACACAGTTCAGCTTGAACTCTACAGTTCCGGACGTATCGTTTACACGTGTGGTGACACCGTGCACGCGTTCACATACAGCACCTTCCATGGACTGCTTCATACTGTTGTTTCAACCCTCCTCCCTGCCTTAAAAAAACAAATTCGAGGAAAAAAATGATTCGCTAGAAAAGCAGTATTCCATTCGATATGAACTGTGTTCTAACGTCTTCCTTCTGGACCAGCTATCGCTCATTGCACAAGATAGTGCCCGCGGAAGGCTTTTTTAAGTTTTATTTTTAGAAACGGAAGTAACTTTTTCCATACCATCAACCATAACCGTAACAATACAGATTTCAATTTACAGTCAAACAAAAAGGTTACGTTGGTCTGGCGTCATGTAGTTCCAATTCAATCTAGTAGATAAAATCTCTACACATTCTCATTCTGACTTTAGCTGAAAAGGTAACGGTGAAATACGAAAACACCGTGGAGGAAGGAGGGAAGCGTCATTCGCGAACTGAAGGCGCCATGCAATTTGCTGGAAGCCAGGGAGCAGCAGGAAACTCGCGGCCCAAAATGTCCAAAAAAAGGGTGAGCTTTCCAATTCAATACCACCAAAGGGCACTCTAAAGAGTTAGTTGAAAACGCTGGCACAAGTGGTCTCGTGTATGGCCTCAGATTACCTGTACCTATTCTTCATCAAGAACAGGAGCTACGCTTGCACGTCACAACAAGGAAGTTGGGTCGTCTTACGACGATGAGTGGAGCGACGGTGTACCATTTTGCAGATTTGGCTACATAAAAGGAACCATTGAAATTCACTCACACACTTCCCAAAAGGATGGTAGGCGAAAGCACAGCGGTATCTCCCTCTATCTTTTGCCTCCATTTTTACTCCAGGACGGATGATCTGCCGCAAATAGAAGAATAGGCGGAAAGGGAAGCTTCGCGCCGTCTCTCAGCGACTGGACTTTCATGCCGGTTTGTGCATTCTTCCGTATGACATAATTTGCTTGATCTCGTAATCATTCGTTATCGGAATAATGGTGGAGAGGAAAATTTAGCCACTCTTTTATTTTTACCCAGTTAATCGTGCTCCGACCGGTGCACTTGCGCTTCCGGTTGGCTTGCGAATTACGTTTTCGCTACTGTGTGAAATGTGATTGAAGATCATCTGGCTCGGATTGAGTGTTACAGTGGGTTGTAAAGAAGTTTTTTTCCTGGTTTGTTACATTAGCCTTTTTCCTCGGAAGTTGTTTATTGGTATTTAATCAATGGTAATCTATGCAGCGTAATGAATGGTTTTAAATTTATCGTTTAAGGCTTGTTGTTTGTTCGTTTTCGACAAAAGTACAATTTGCAATAACTGCAAAATATGTTTGCGACAGACGAAAATATTTTTTTGAAACCCACAATTTTTTTAAATTGTTGTATATTTTTGCCACAATCGCTGTTTTTTTTTGCTTCAATACTAGGATATTTTTGCTATAATCACAGATATCTTTTTGTGTCAATCGCATAATATTGTTGCAAAAACTGCAGAATATTTTGCCAGAAACGTGTAAACGTGCGACAATTGCAGTTATTAAGTGCAACAATTACTGATTGAATTTCAAAGCCTCATAAATTCATTGAGCCAGTCTATAGCCAGTCCATACACGAAGATCACCAGTTATGTTTCCGGTTATATGCAGCATGCAAAATAAATGGAGCATGCAAGCAAACAAACGAGAAATACATCAAACAAGCGTCGACGATTTTACCAGCGTCAATTTTCAGTGGGAACACCGCCACCGCCATGGTGGCGATCAACATGACAAAACGAATACTTTTTAATAAAGTTTTAAAAAATAGTCTTTATTCAACAACGGATCGCGGGGAAAGGTGCTAGTGTAATGCGTTACTATTGCTCACCATATCAAATATTCATAATAAGAACAGCAGGGAGACTGAACTGGCTGAGCGCACGTAATCGATTGGCATGGATCTCAGCATTGTAAAACACATAAGGGAAGTTTTTTTAATGGTTGAATAAAACTATCATCAGCTTAATCACCAGTCCATAAAAAATCGACGGTAACCATTAAACCAAAACACACTTCAGTTGTAGATGGCTTACGGATGACTAGCTCAGGGTACCCGTCTAGGCTCGATAACATGACCAAATCCTGAGCAAGGAGGGCTCGAATAACGTTCAGCGAAATTCAACACACACTCACATCGACTTTACACACTCACACAACGGTGATCAGAATCATAACGGAGCCTTGTAAAAAATACCGTTTTCAAGTCATCATAGGGAAATGCTGAACTAGGCGAAGCTACACACTAGCGGGTAGGGTTGGAAGGTCATTGAATTTCCACATTCTTTAATGCATCTCGTGCTGCAGACAGATGCGGCTGATATGAACAACAGGCGTCGACCAAATCTATCAACCGGTTGGGTTGATTTGTTGGTTGAGTATCTATATTTTTCCCCGCTCATATGGGAAGGTTTATTCTTGATAGTGCTTGTAGGAGTAGATTTTTTTGTTTTCTCTTAAAAACCGTTGCATCGATTACATGTTATTTTTAGTACATGCGATGATGCCACAAGATTTTGAACAAGATTTTGCTCTTAATGTTTCTGTACCACGATGTGGCTTTATCGTCCTACTAGTAACTTTTGATGGCGTCAGAATTTTGTTTGTGCAATTTTTCCAATGTGCCATAATTCCCTTTTCTCCAAGAAATGACTACCCATTCTTGAGGTCAATTTCCCGTACAACAAATCAGTGCATTCCAGTGAAATCCTGTTTCAAACACGACCAATTGACCCAAGGTTGCTATTAAATTTCCTAGATTCGTCTAAAGTGTCTTAATGCACAGTAAGCCAGAGCTTTATTTCACTCGTTTTATTTGCTGTATTTTTGAAGGATAGAAAATAAGCAGCGCTATCAACATCGTTTGATAGTGGCCATAGAAAAACCTGACAGTATAATTTTAAAGCATGTTACTTTTATCTGCCTTTGCTTGAGCATATTGTGCGAACGACTGAATAGTCTTCGTTCTGCGCTCTCAGACTTCCTGTGGCCAAAGGTTGGGTTAATAAACCTGCAAAAAGCGTCGGAATGGTGCTTCAAAAATGTATATTCCAAGGACTGAGTAACTACATAGATTTTCATAACAACGGGAAATCGTATGTTTAAACATGATTGAATGATCTGCTAGCAAAAATAAAGTGTCTCGCAAGGTTTCTGATTTGTTGTCATCCTTAATCGAGCAACGAGTGTTTTGACAAGAGCGGTAACAACTGAACAAATATTATCATTACGTCAATTACCTAGTACCAATTGTCAGACAGTCCTTCTCTTAAGGATGGTTGCTTGTCTCAATTTACTGAGCAAGGAGGCTCACAGCAGGAAATTTACTTTGATGGGCGCCTGGCACCACGCTGACAGGCAGACACACTCGTACAAGGTGAAATAGAAATGTACTCTAAACAGGACACCGGAATCAACTCAAACATAATGGTAGGTCCTGAAAAATCAAAATAATGTTGGGTGGTAAAGCATTTCAAAATTCAATTTCTGTCTGACAGGTTTGGTCTTTCTTTCTCAGAATGATAGGATAGTTATAAAAAGGGGAACACTGGTGGAACAGGAAAATGACAGAAGATAATGCATTCCATAAGACATATTTGCTCCCATTGCTTTACGAATGGATTTCAAGGAAAAGTGTGTTGAGTATGAAGCATCGTTTATATACTTCAGTTTTCCATTTTTTTATCGGTTTACCATATAAATGTCATGGTTGAGATTAGGTAAAAAAGCTAGCAAGTTTATGAAATTTAAAATCATAATAGATAGGCAGCCACTTTCCCAAAATCGATGCACTAGAGACGATAGTTGCCGTTGCCTAGATACAACGATTGCTTTATTTGATTTCATGAGTATCCTGCTTAGTTATACGTACTTTTTGACAAAATGCTCATGAAACATTCAAGAAAACCACCATTTAATGTCATTTTCACAATCGCTACGATCACTCCCGAATTTGGTCAAGTTTGGGAAAGTGGCTGACGGCTTATCTTTCTATACTCTTGCCAAAAATCATTTCCATACTAAGGTTATTGATTAATACTGACTCTAAATCATCCAGAATATTTTATTTAAGACTCTTTTTCGATGACTTTAACTTTTAACATAAGATTGTCCTTGTGATGTATAAGGCATTCTTGAAATTATGATCAAAACAGAAAAAAGACATCTAACGAGGATCAAATGCCTTGTGATTTGAATAATATTATTATATTTTATTGAATAAGACCGGACTGTAGCAACTAAAGGGATATAGTGGAGTTTATTACTGCCAACAAAAACTGCTATCCCATACATCGTAGTCGGGTTGTCTTACACCGGTAGTGGGATAGATTGATTCAACACTCTTCCCAAACGGAACATAAATTGCTGAAAGCCGTGAAACATGAGGCAGATCTTTGAAAAGATATCCGAATACTTACCACGCATGTTAATCTCTTTATAGGTTTGATACAAATTGTAGTCAGAGAAGGTCTATTTGATATTTTGATATGTATTTTTTAAATTCAATGGGTCCTATGCGGCCTACTCATAGATGAATATAGAATACGCCACTTATCAAACCTTATTTTTTTCATTTAAACGCGTAAGAGAATAATTAATACTTTTCACTGCGTTAATGAGTATTGCAATTTATTCAAAATAAGTTTTCATAGAACAGCTGCGGCGAATGCGGCCTCATAGGCACTACCTTAGGTAGCACAAAACCAATAAAACGCCTGACCGACAATTATTGCATGCATAATTAAGGTCGAACAGTTTGACGATCATGATAATGATGACACGATGCTCGCAAATTCAATGGAATGCTCATAGTTATAACATTTGCTGGTGCCGGAATGTTATTGTTGATTGATTACTGATGCAAACACTATTTACTCGTGCATAGCATCGGGCTCAAAGAACATTTCCGCACGTATTAAGACGCTTCCGAGTACGATTGATCGAGCAAATACTATTCGCATTATTAAATTCCCGATTGTGCGTCTCCCTACGGTACACAAGAGCTGCTGGTTGAAGCATGGCATGCATAAAATTGTGCATTCACACATCTGCTGCTGTTGCTTCTGATGCATCGGAGCATCATGAATGGGCATGATTGTCATCATCATCATCGTCAACATCTGCGCTTGCCTCAAGGTGTAGGTTTTGTTTGAACAGGAATACAATAATTTCCCCATGAATCGCTCCATTAGGCATAGAGGATAAAGGTGAGTAGGAGAGAGTGTGAAGGGGGAAAGCGATTGTCTCGTTTTGTGTCGTCTCATTAAACTGTGCTGCTTGAAGCGCCACTACACAATTTGCCGACTTTCTTCTTATCTTGTTTGGTCCTCGGAGTTTAGTGGCATTGTCGACGCATTAGCAACGTTGAACAGGTAGCAATTCACCGGCGCCAAGCTGTGTGTGAGTATGAATGTTTGTGTCTACCATAGTGCTCGGAAGCCCGTGAACCATGATTGTGTTGAGCAAAAGATCCCAAAACCTTAGCAAACGGGAATTGCCATAGCTATGCAGCTTATTTTTTCACCGAGTGGCAACGTGAATTTTATAACGTTTTAGGCACTTCCATCTTGTGGAAAGGGATAATGTTACTGCACACAATCACACACAAGCAAGAAGCGCTGTTAAGAACGCCGACGCCAAGAATGTTGACACCTATCGGTCGATGTCTCTCCGTTGCCTAAAGTTCCAGCTATCCCAGAGGACCGAAATAATCATTGTGGCTAAAACAGTTTAATTCATGACGATGTCGGTGAGCTCGCATTCTGGTTTTGCTGCACTTCATTCACTTCATAGCAATGCGCCATCTTCTCTACGAGCTGAATAACTACCTCTGCTTCGGCTGCCTAGCTGACTATTATTTAATCCATCGATACCTTCTACTTCCAGACGCCTGTCAAGACGTACCAGGAAATGCTCCAAAACTCTATGCTGGATGATGATCCAAATTCCAACACAACACTCGCCAGCAGTAAACTGAGCGAAGAGCTATGAACCTGGAGAAACTGGGACGATAGGGACCACGGAACAAAGATGTGCAGGAGCTAGCGAAGCTGTAGAGTAATTATGAATTGAGTGGGTACAATATCAAAATATTAAATGGTAGTTTAACATGAGACGGATTTCCCGCCCGCGGAGCTGCTGTCTCGTGAGCATTATGGATTAATTATGCACTGTATGCAGTGATTCTGGAACGTGCTTGACATTTCGCACTGATTTAGTTAGCAATAAGATGATCCGAGAGTGAAATGCATAAGCACAAAAGCCAAAGGTGTGGTGTCCGTGTAGCTTCTTGTTGACTTGTTATTTTAATACCAGCTGCTAACGTAACTGTTCTTTGTATCTACGTCAAAGGGGTTGTTTAGCTCAGGCACACCATTGAGGTAATTTAATCATCGTTCTCGCGCTGGGCTCATTGGGTGCTTTTCGAGTGTTTACTTGGCGACAATTCGAGTCCATGTTTCATTTTTACGATGCTCATGTGCATGGATTTTTAGAAAGGTTGCATTTTTCCAATAGAGTTTATCAAGGGAAATTGGGAATTCTTTGGCATCGAAACATAATTCAATATGAATTTTAGATTTTCAAAATTGAAATGCAATTGGTTTTTTCCTGTCATACATGTGGTGTTGCTGTTTGTTTTTTTTATTTTTGTTGCGAAATTCTGTACGTCGCTTGGACGGTGATGAAAGACTATTGAACCACAGTTATACTGCAGATTTTTTTTCTACATCGCTGGCAAGTGCAGTTTGATTTTGGTTAATTATTTGTCTTTACTAACAACGGGATACTGTTCGTGAACATTTTGCTCTTTCGTCAAGACGAAGTGAGCTGCTTGCTAGTCCAGTTTATCATACAGGCAGCTCGCCGAAAATTATGGAGAAGGTGAGCCGCAAATGGAGAATGTGTCTCGTGGAGCATCATTGCATTGTAGAGTTATTAAAAGCGTGTTGTTTAAAATGTATAGCTCGTAGCTCTCGTTTTACCAACCTTTCAGATATTACGACCATTTTCTGGTAATGTCGATCTGGTACCCTATCGTAAGAGCCGGAGCGCAGCATAATTTGAGATACTTGTTACTTTCCTCACAGTTCCTCACACGTTTTATACTAGGAGCCAGTGGCAATTTTAACGGTAAGCAAAGACGATCTGCATGTCGTTTTGATGTATTTTCCTTGATATTTGCTGGACGATAAGCCACAGAATGAAGACAAGCTGTTACTATTACTTACGAGACAACCATCTGAATTGTTGATTGCTGATCTCACGCCAGTAAATCCGCTAAGGTATCTGGCTGCATACGTCAATGGTGTTCTACACGCTGGTTTGGGTTTGATGTTTCGTTCGATGGTTGATAGAGCGCTGCCCTAGGTTTAGGTTTATGAATTTGTTGCTCAAACAGTAGTTGCTAAAATATATAGACGGAATGTCAAATTCAGGAAGATTTTAAGCCACATCGGCAAACTAAAACGGATGTAACATGGTTTCGTTTTAACTTTATGTTTTTTTTTTTGGGAAAAATCAAGCACAGTTTATGAAACAAATATACAAATATGATTCTGTTGCAATTTAGTACATGCTGCCGCTAAATTTTCATAGATTGTTTAAGCCCTGACATTGTAGAAAAAGGCATAAGGCAAAACTACCACGCGCATACATCATTAATAAAATAAACTCACTGTTGCATCACAATCTCAGCTAAAGCCAACTTCAACAATGCAATATACAGTTAGTTTTGATTTTTATAGACAATCAATAAGATCTTTTTTTTGTTATTAATTACATTTTAATCATAACCAACACTATGGTGTACCAATTTGACATCAAGCTATCTTTTAGAACACCAATGACAACCGTTGAAGACTTTTGGCAACTCTTAAATCCACTGATCTTCTACTCAAAGGCTGTAGGAGTATAAATATGAACAGTCTCTGGAGAATTTATGTGATTGGAGTAACGATGTGTTGTAAATACAAAACAATTTCGAAAACATTTATCATATTTTGACACGTCAAAAAGGGCCTTAATTGCTCAATGGTTTGAAAATTTGTTGTGGTCCTTAAACTTATATTCTTCAAAGCTAGATACAGAATTTCTAACAGTTTTTAGAAAGTTGAACAATTAGTTCGTATATCATTTGGTTTTCCGAAACCATTTTCAATCATTCAATTTATTGTGCGGAAAATTTAAATTAATTCAATTCAATTTCAATTTCAACTTCTTGTTTTAGCTACTGAAACAAAAGACGAAAATAAGATTTTGGTTTAAGCTAAAACTTAAGCTAAAATAAGCATGGCTTTACTTTATGTAGTGAGGACGAGTTTTCAGATTAATAGTTGTTGATTGATCCTCTGTGAGCAGTAAGGAGCAAAATAAAATGAAACATTATAAGGCAAACCATATACCGTTATAATTGAAATTACGGTCAACTTTATCAATCGGATCAATTTCGGACATTTGGAAAATGTCCATTAAACATCTTTATACCCAATCGCTGAACATGCTGCTTTTAAATTTATATAATTTTCACGATGTACTAAAGTAAATTAAAAATATATCTAACCCTTAGTAAGCCCTGATGACACAGTATTTTCTGTCAGTCAGTTCACCACCATATTCCATTCATATTTTATATTAATGAAAACATCGATATTAAAAAACAACAGACAAAACTACACCACCAACAAAAAAAAACAATGCAATATAATTTAGGTGGAACATGTAATAAAAAGCTTTTTTTGATTGTTTTTATCATACCACAGACTGATTGGTATCCAACATATTTCTACTTGTACGAGATGATCGTCCAACCATCAGTGTTATTTAATTGAAAAGTGACTCACCGGAATTTTATCAACAGAAAAAATCATAAAAAAGAGGGAAAGCTAAAACCGAAGGTCACTTATACTTATTGTTAATACTTCTATTTCTAAGTGGTACGTGGTAGTACTAATTGAATTATGGGCCACTGGGCCCTATGCTATACTTCAGTTAGCTAATGTTGATCGCTATCGGTTAACGTTCGTCCTTTTACTTCGATTTTAGTGTGGCTTTTATCGGTAACCGGTTTCGAGCTTACATTGTGCTTACGATGAAGACACCCAAGCACCAGCACTTTTGTAATATTGCTGAATTGAGAAGTGCTAATGGATCGTGAAACATCGAACGTCCCGAGCTGGTGCCACCATTCGCTCCTGCATGACCATGCCGACTTGGTTTAACGAATGGGATCGGACCATTGGCACAGGTACAGCACTTGAAGCATTGCCCAAGGGCAGTGGGAAATTGACTTTTAATCGAACAGCGTAGCAACGCGATAGAGCGTGCGGGTCGCACTTGGCGATCCATTCCCACCGTCGAAAACCTTCTCTCACTGGACGTCAGAACTGGGGAGGAATGTCCGCGAAAGAGTTGCCTGCGTCCCAACTCAGCTTACAGCAATTAATCGGAAATGGATAGGCAGCTCGCCCTCGAGTAGCATCCGAAGCCACTTCCGGGAATTCTAATAGGCACACGGGCTGGATCGCTGAGGATGATGGTGATTCCGCCTGCTTTTACGGCAGGAGGATGTCGATGGATCTCGTGGGTCGTTAAGCACGCGGGTATGGGTCAGCAGTCAGCTGCTCCAAAGGGCACAATATAAATTTGACGAGATATCGTAAGTACATGGAAAGCGTGGATCGTGGTCATCGTTTACTCGTGAAGCTCGCCTGTTTACTCACTCACCTGGTCGTGCCCAACTCCATTTTTTTTTCGTTCTTGCTTCACTGCCGTTCAATAAACGACCCTGGTTGATGTGGCTATTACTAAACCAATTGGTAGCACAATCTACCACTTCCTGGCTGACTTTCTACCCGACCGGTTCCTATGCCAACTGTGCCAGAAACTGCTACGCAAACCACGTGTGCTAGGCTATCTGCACACGTTTTGTCCGCCATGCTTGGAGCAGGTTGCCAAAATGGTCACGCACGGTTCTGGTAGCGCGTCAATGAAAATGCCGACGTCGGTTGGGACCGTAAGTTGTGAGCCTCATTGGTCAGTAAGTGTATGTGTGGGTATGTGTGTTTAAGTGTGTTCGGTTGTTGTACAACGCATATCAGTTTGCCGGCTGGTGTACGATAAGCAAAGATTTATTGAGGCCACATGTGGGGCACGTTTTGTGTTTTCCTATGCATGGCTTCGGTCGCTCACTTGACGGTTCGTGGAGCAGAGTGCAAGCAGAGTGTTGTTGTGTGGGTTTTTTTGTAGTGCTGTTTGCAGCAAATAAACAAACACAATTTAGACCATTATTCCTTGAGTTAAAGGATCTTTAGCTATTTTGAATTAGTTACCTTAAAGTGTGCTGAACCCTCAACTCTTACGAAAGGGTGTCGAAGTAGTAAAGCTGTATATTTGAAAACAGTACAACTATAAGTATTTCTTGGTTTTTATTGTACATAAAGTTTTTTGTTTGTTAAATTTGCACTTCGGATCAACAATAAAAGTCTCAGTTTTCTTCTCTCTCTTGTTCTTCTACTTTGTCTCAACAATCGTTGCCGGTCAATGCCTGTCTGTACCACTTGGGGGTTGGCTTTCAGTGACTAATTGATATTCCCTATAGCTGAGATAGTCAGTCCTACGTATAGCGGCACAATTCATTTGCGACTTGAACCCATGATAGCTGGTTTATCTACAGTGATGCGTAACTTATAAATTTGGATGTCTAAATATGTAAATATGATATTTATGCTTTATTTTAACTTTGGCATGTGTAGAATAAAATGCAAACACTTCAGTGAAATACAATTTTAAGTTCATGAGTAAAGTAAAAAATCGTTGCGTCACGTTTGAACTAAGTTATTAAAACTGATTTTTTTATTAAAACTACAAACAATACAACTATTTATCAAACAAGTTGGCGCTACAGATGTTTATGCCAGTACTGATATGAAATGAAATAGTCTTCTTCTTCTTCTTTTGGCTCAACAACCGTTGTCGGTCAAGGCCTGCCTCTGTACCACTACTTGTGGGCTTGGCTTTCAGTGACTTATTGATCCTCCCATAGCAGGATAGTCAGTCCTACGTATGGCGGCACGGTCTATTTGGGGCTTGAACCCATGACGGGCATGTTGTTAAGTCGTATGAGTTGACGACTGTACTACAAGACCGGCTAAATGAAATAGTAATCAATGAAAAAAGATAGAATTATATCTTTCTCACTATAAGAACTGTTTGCGATCGCCGGTAAAGTCAGACAAGGTAAAGTATGCTCGTCATGGCCATTGAACGGTACGGTGCACTTTTCTTTAACTGCATGCTGTTGCAGATGTAGTAAATCAATAACACTTTAAAAGAGTTGAGTATCAGAAGTAATCACTCCCTTCACATTTAGCTGCTGTAAAACTGTAGCGAACAATGTAAAAGAGAACGGAAAATATATCGTCTTGTATTTGTTTGAGTAACGCTAGTCGTTTTATGCTGTTCAGCGGATTAGCACAAATTATGGAAAACAACTGATCGTGTAAAATGCCTTTAAAGCCCATCCATGCTAAATAAAACGCTCACAATTTGCGTTACATTTAAAGCGACATCGTCTCGTTGTAATTGGGCAAAGATGACACACATTTCTGGTGAACTTATTTCAAAGAGGAGCGCACCAAGCAGGTGTCATCGTTACCAGGCGCATCCTTCAAAAGTGTACGTATACGTATAACACCACGGCAGTGAATGGATGAACGATCCGTGTGTGCTGCATGTCCCTCAATTTTGTGTCATTCGCAGCACTCAAACACCTTCTCCATTTTTATGTCGGTTTTCTTTTCCGTTTTTAACAGTTCAGAGATAAAGTTAAGACTAGGGTAATATATGGTGGCAGGGAAATGGCTGTCCCACCTGTAACCATCCAATGGAGCTGCCAGCGGGACCAGGCGGTATTGGCCAGCTGCCGCAGCAATGTGTGGTGGTGAAGGAAATCGAGAACATCATTTCGCAGCATGGGCTATTATCGGGCTCTTCGTGGCATGGTTCACACACAAAATTGCACCATCATCAATCACGTTTGCTCGGTGCGAGTTATGTTCTGACGAAGTTGCTGTAAGTCATACATGACACGGAAGGACGAAAAGCGGGTGTATTGAGCGAGTGATATTTCTGTGTGGGAAACAGAATATCAGTTTTACACCCTATTTCATCCCATGGTAAGATTGAAAGACAGCGACAGTGAAAGGGTGAGCGACGGAAGGGGTAGAATATGGTAACCATACAGGCGGCGGAAACTCATCGGATTGGGTTCGAGAGTGGTCCAAAGTTTTGATTTAGCATTTGATGCATAATGAGGATTGCTAGGAAGTAAGTTTATCATTAAATGTAGACTATGTGTTGTTGGAAAGTAGCAATCTCTAGCGTTAAGGAACTTTTGGAGTTGTTGATCATCGTCGATTATTCTGTTAAAATGATGGTTGGAAAGCAAATTTCTTCGGAATTTGATTTGCGGGTTCTACGTTCAAAGCATTTTTTAGGTATGTGAGAACTGTTCCAAAAATGCACATAAATGTCCGAAAATAATCCCTGATCAATCGCGGAAAAGTTTTGGATATAATTTTGCGTGGGCTGAATATTTACCGATGTGTTTGAATTTCCAAAGTGTAAAAGACAGTGTATTCGTTATGTTGTCCTATTTATATTTTTTCTATGATTGCCATTCACGCGCTACTCATCATTTTCTACCGAAATCATTTTCACTAGACGAAACTCACTGTAATCAAGTTATTATTTGACATCCAAGCGTAAACATTAGCGCCAAGCGGCAAGCCTGTTTATTTGTATTTAAGTAGTGTTTTCATGTTCATGTCTAAAGGACGTTCGCATGGGTTTCACGTTGACCTTAGTTTGCTGATATATAACTATGTTAGATAACATTATCAACTTATTCATATATCAGAGATTTCAACGAAAAATGCTTTGTCACTGGACGAAGAGATGGTCTGAATGAGAATCTAGTCCATCCGGTATCAGAAAAAAGGAGTGTGACGTAAAAACTATGTTCCCGCTTAGGTTGAGTATCACGTTTCTCGAAGAATGTTCAAACATAATGAGAATGAAACACACATAATTAATTATAGATGTTTTTTTTTTCAGAAATTGTGAGTATTTATTTTTCCAACGGATTAAAAATTTTAGCAAAAAGTCATTTTGTTTCTATTTCCTGGTAATTTTGCAAATTTTGTTAATTGCTTCTTTTCCACGATTAAATTAGTTTTCTTCTTCTTCTTTGGCACAACAACCGCTGTCGGTCAAGGCCTGCCAGTACACACCCACTAATGAGTGAGCTTGGCTTTCAGTGACTTATTGTTACCATAGCAGGATAGTCAGTCCTACGTATGGGGGCATGTTCTATTCGGGACTTGAACCCATTTTGTTACGTCGTACGAGTTGACGACTGTACCATCGGACCGGCCTTATTAGTTAAATTCGTTTTCTTACTAAAGCAATATTAAAAGTAATAGATAAGGTTGACAAATTTCGAACTTGTTCCTTAATTTGGTTGTTGACAACAACAATTTTTATCAATATTATTAATTCGAGATAAAGTTGCTCACATAATCAATGGTACACGTGCATTTCTAAATTTTGCACTAGTATCAATCAAGGTTCAATCAGCCATAGGTGGATGGAGGAATGAATGCTAGAAAAAGAAATTTATATGTACTCGCCGTCTAAATATTGCGCAATATATTAAGCATATTGCGAATATTGCAATTGAGTTTCTTATTCTCAAGATTTTCGTTCGATATGTTGATGCCGAGATCCGAGTAAAAGCAAAAATCCTTAGATACAACAATGCCTTCCACATTCACCGAATCAAATACGTTTGCCAAGATGGAATATGGTATGGATTTAACAGAAGCGTTCAATAAAAACACCTCTAATAATAACTAGCCACTTGAGCACCAAATGCATCTGAAAGCTATGTTTCCACTCTGATAAACTTCAGCTATTCGTTTATCGCACTGCCAATCACTTTATTCAAACAAGTTTTGATCAGCAAAAAAAATAGTTATTTTAGCAAACAGTTTTCATACATTAATTTGGCCAAAGTTCGCCACCTATCGAATAAGCCACATATTTAATAAGCCACATCGAGGTTTTTCTGTTTCATTTTATGGAAAAATGTACCACTTTCGTTTTGTTTTATTTTCTATACCACTAATCTTTCATCATCACATCAATGTCAATCCAATTTGATTCAAACGGGGTCAGCGGTCAGCGAAACCAATCTCAACCGCAACACTGTCCCCTCGGTACCGCGCCTGCTTGTGCTCCACGTGTCACTGTGCTTCCAGTCACGATGTTTATCACCGTTTTTTGTGTGGCCAACTTCTGTTTTGTTCGCTAGCCGTCAGTTTCCATGTTATGAAACATTATGGAATTAAGTTTCTCGCTCCTACAACACTCATCCGACCAAATCCCTTATGAAAATACTCGCATTCTAACACAGCGCCACCGAGCGCAACAGTGTTTTTACACGCCTTGCTCGAGTTAAAAACTAATTCGACTTCTTCAATTTAATTTTCACACCACAAACACTGGTTGGTACCCATTAGCTCCTCTCCCCTGAATCACCCTCTTGGGCGGATGAAATTCAAATACATCTACATTTCTGTTTCACTGTATGGCATTTATTTTCAGCTACCGGCAACCGTATGCTGTCAAAGATGTGCATTGAAGCTATGTAACTTTTGCGGGGAAGCATATAGGCGGCAATCAGGGCTGATGAAAGTGCGGACCCAACGGACCCCGCTCATCCCGAGGGAGGGCGACTCGGTACTACGCTCGATTAAATGTCCGATACATCCGGAACATCAAATAAAACTATACTGCACCACTTGCCACCAGGTGGTCTGCGGTGAGTGTAGCACGCTGCTGCTCCGGGACTATTGGTGAACGATTATGGGTAACATCCCCTGGAGGGCTATGTGATGCAGTCGTTGGGTAAGTTGAACAACTTGACCGTACGAATCATCAGCCGCTGTGAGACGCTGATCTACGCTTAACGAATAGATCGGTAACATTTGCCAGACAAAGATGGTAATGATAATGGCCCGGAACTTGGATCTTGGTAAGTGCTGAAGAAAAAGAAAAAGAAACAGGGGCTTCAGAAGTAAATTGCAAATTTTAATTTAACCCTAGAGATTATTGTGGAAAAACCGGTTACACCGGACTTCCAACGACGTGTTGGATTGCTGATACGATACACCAACCCGTATGGTGATGAGGGGTAACGCAAAAAGAAATCGTAATCTAACAATCCATTTCCTGGACCGGTTTAGTGGAGTTTTTCCGCTTTTAAATGTTTGTAGTAAGGAAAAAGCCGGGAAAATACTTTCAAATGTACTTTTTTGTAAAGAGATAATCCTGTGGTCTACTTCAAATTGTGAAAACCATTAAGCGATAGTTATTTTTCAGCATGACAAAGATACAATGGTGGTAATGACAGCAAACGTTAATTTATGTTAGCTTAACTTGTATGTGGAATGAGATAAAACTATAATTACAACAACTTAACACTCATTATCAAGTTGGGTGCTGTTGATGAGCTTAATGATGATGGGTATTTACATTTGTGATTATTTGTTGTAACCATTTGAAAACCATTTGAGCACCATTAACGATACAATGCAATTCGTCGCCGACAAGGAAGCACCGAATGTGCGGGTGCCAACCAACGTCCCGATATTTGGGATCGTTATCACCCAGAGCTTCACCCACAGGAAACTCATTTATGTTGCACATCTTGCTGAAAACAACACGATTTGTTAAAAATATTCCGGAAAAAATTAGAATGTCCAGTTTTTACTGATTGTATAACTATAATCACAATAAGAACATGGCTGTTTTGTGGACCCATAATGGCACTATGGTAAAAATCACTAAAAAATGATAAAATATGGTCGAATGCAATGAATTTCAGCGAATGAATAACATATCATAAAAGGTATGTAAAAAAATAATAATTAAACATATCTTAAAATGAATGTATGATAAAAAAATTATAAAATAATAATTGCGTTGTTATGCTTACAGCCTTAACAAAGATATGAGTTTCATCACGAAATCTTAAGGTTTTGGGAAAAAATTGACACATTTAACAAAATATTGAATTTTTCTGCCACTATAACTAACAGAATGGTCCCTTTTTACGTTTAAACCCTTTTTAAAAGACTAGAGAGCATTTCACACTCACATGAATAACTTAATAAATTTTAAAATATTCTATGAAGCGCATTTTAGTGCAATACCACCACTATTGGTACTTCCACCACTTTATGCATGTTAACCTTACATGAACTGTTTCCTGTGCATACGCGCTCAGTTTTCTAAATGCAATGCAATACATTATTTGAACAAAGTCGAACAAACTATCCTCTCATGGCCCTATCACGAATGGTTGCAGTGCTTCGAAAGTGCTATCAAGCGTGTTACTTTGTTTATAGGGCTTAAAAATGGATTGAAAAATGAGTACCGAATAATGATGGTAAATCAATTGAGTGTATTTTACGGGTGAGGTGGGATCTTAATTGTTTGCATGGAGCGAGGGTGCAGCAAAGGATTATTGATTTAGTTGCTGTTTATAAATTGACTGCGAACGTTTTTAGGAGTTTTTTTTCTCGAGTCATTGATTATCCACTGCAAACAAGTCTAACATGAAGGGCGCTAAATAATGAATTAAGATAACGGACCAGGCGCTTCTATAGTTGTCATATATAACTAGCAGAGTAAATAGACCATTATAATATTTGCTTCTGGAAAATGAGGAAATTCAAAGAGAAAATTTGTATTGACAGGATGTAGGAAATTTACGAATGATTGGATAATGGTAGATTGAAACCAAATTTTTAAGTTTTGCATGGTATTTTTAACACTTTTTATCTGTAAAACCTGTTACTTTTTCGGATTTTCGCCATTAAATGGTAAGATGAGAACAGTTTTGTTCGTAATGTATATGTCGTCCAGAGCAAAAAAAAGTTTTTCTCTAACCAGCTTAACATCACAAGCAAACAATTCAATTCTGTAAAATACATTTCATCAATGACTACGAAAAATCAAACAATTGATTGGTGTACTGTAGCACTATGTTGCTTGATGTAGGTTCGTCAAATCTATCTGATAATGTTGTCAAATCTATAATGGTAATCTTTGAAAAGCATTATGTCTAGCATTACCTGCATAGAATTTTATGTGATATTTTTACCCCTTTGGTCGATTTTCCCAATGCTAGGCATTATCGCTTATGCAGAAGATTATATTGCACCATCAAAAGAAATCGTTAGGATAAAAAATAATTGGGATTCCACGGAACGACTAATTGATCACATATTTCATCCTCCCGCTTCTCCACCAATGGTAGCTGGTGAAAACTCAAGCACGTTATTTTAATGGACCAAACATTATATATAGTGAGTAAAAGGGCAGGTATAAGAGCAAGACAAACAAATTTACAGTGCCCATAGGCAGGTCAAACTTTATAATGCCCATGCTGTTGTTGGGGTGAATTATAAGCTGAATAATTCCAGCTTGTAGGACAAGGATCGTTTTCAGCACATGATTCGTGGCTCAATGAGAAAATGCAATTCGTCGACATGAGACTGCAAAGATAGGCTTTTTACACTGAACACAATACACTGAACTGCATAAAATCCAACTTCGATTGGGTGTTGAAGCTCGATGAAAGGCTTGTGAAACCCCTAAAAGCTTCCGGATGTAGAATGTTTTGCTTCGTTGTCAGCAATGCGCGTCCGTAAGCGTTCCGGTGGCAGACGATGTTGTTGTGCTTGTGATATTGGCCCAATGCACTCCTCAATTCCATCTACATCCCTGGTTCTCAGGGCAATCAGCAGAAGAGCTTGCGATGCTATTGATGTATGTGCGTCTGGATTTTGGCACGCAGAATGGTTTACGGCAACACTACATCTGCTGCTGACGGGTCGGAAGTTGATTTCTGCAGATGCACTGCGGAATGCAATTTATTCGGCGGAAGTTGTCAATTGTCTGAACAGCCGTCTCTCCAGTTGGAAGTGGATTGGGAATGCATATTGAAAGAGTGCAGAAAACGGAAGGCGTAGGTAAGGCTTGTATAATGATCAATGTCTTATTCAATGGTGGAACGTATAATGTTTCATGGGTGTGAACCGTATAATGTTTCAAATTAGAACCACACTATCTAAACCACAAATAATTAGCACTTAAATTTACCGCACTCAAAACGAATCAAGAAAACCACTTATACAGCTAGAACAATTACACACTTTATTTCCTAACGCAGCTAGCCTTGTACCCTATCCAATCTACCGCACACGTTTTGTCCTTCAGCTAATCTACGAATAATCGAAAGCCTCTGTGCTTTGGATCTCTCGCACCTCGCACCCCGCACTCACTCTCTCATCTGTTCGCCTCTTCGTCGTTGCTCTTAATCCGCACTCACTCTCGCATCTTTTCGCCTCTTCGTCGTTGCTCTTATCCGCGCGGCTACTCACTCTTCCTTATCTCCTCAATTTGCTATGGTAGCCGGCCGAGATCTCCGCAGTCGATCTCGTGGCATCTACTGTGGTACAGTCGAGGTCGCTACATGTCTTTTCCCTTTTTTTTTTTTTTTTTTTTCAAATAACAAGTCGTTCGTTGCCCCTATCGGTTCACCTCTGCCTTATTGACGATATCGCTATCAACGCATGAGCTAATAACGCTTCCACGCAACTTCTGCGACATTACGTTACTTTGACGATACGATGGCCAATTCATGTCTTTCCGTGTACATGATTCAAGGTAACGCCTAACCTTCTTAACACATCTAAACAGGCCAACCCTTCGTCTAGCTGAATCGTGCACCAACATGTTAACAGCGCCCCTTTGCAATGCTCCTGTCTCTTCCCCATTCCTGACATTTCATTGTGGTGTAAATGTACGTATCTGTATGCGCCGTAATCTCATCGCGTTACGCATTCACATAAATTTCGCCAAGTTTTCGAGCCGCAGATAGAGATTTTTGCCTTCCAAGATTCACCGAATCACCGAATCACCGATTTCCGAGTTGTACCGGTCATGCCGCTTCTTTCTTTGCGCAGTCGCTCTACCGGCCTCATCCGCCATTGCGCAGCCTCTCTACCGGCCTCATCCGTCATTGTCACCTCGAGCCTAATTCTTTTTAAAATATCCTGCAGCGTTACCCCTCAATTTTAACATTACTATGCGAATTAATTCCTCTTCCGAATGTCCATCAGGAATCTGTTTAGCAAAATAATCGATCTGATAGAGGAATCCATCTAATTCCTTCGGCGCACCATTATAATCAGGGATAAACTTCATGGCGTTTTCAATGGGGAACTCGTAAGCCATATTGGCGTTGGTGCCGTTTAATAACCTGTCCAGCTCAAAACTTTGGTTAAGTAATTCCCGCTTCAACCTGCGGATTCGTTCTTTGTGATTGCAACTGGCCTCACTTATCGTTGTTGAATTTAGTTTGTTGGATTCGATATAATTTATATTATTTAAGCTACCAGTTGCTACCTGGATTGCTCTACTCCTAAGTGCCAAAACTCGTTCGGTCATGCCAAAGTCAATGACCCTGCCCAACTAATATGTCACTAATACTATGTCACTGAAAATCTATATCACTTATAATCTATATCTCTAATAATCTATATCTCTAATAATCTATCACTAATAATCTATATCACTATTTTACTTTACCTCTATCTCTACTACATACAATTAACCAATACAAAACTTAAGTAAACTAATTAAACGACGATTCGAATGACCTAAAAAGTAGACAATAAATTAGTAAAATTCAACAATAATTGTTATCAATTAATAAAATGAATAAATACAAAAAATCAATTAAATAAATATAAAAATTGTGATAACATTTGGCAAACAACCACACTGACGATACACCACACCCTACTTTTAGTGACTCTCTCGATCATTCACTGCCGCCATTGCAACGATGATGCTAGCTCCTTTATCACTGCTACTTCTATGAAGAGAAGGAAAAAGTTACGTACTTATCTACTTCTATGTATTCGTTTTTGTGTAGTCTAAATAAAAAAATTAAAAGTAAACGTTACGCTATGTTTAACACTAATAGCTAGGTAATAGCACCGTTCACCAGTCAGAAAAGACGCACCACACAGGCTAAATAACGCACTGCTTTCCGCTGTCACCACATGAACCGTAAATTAGAACCACACTATCTAAACCACAAATAATTAGCACTTAAATTTACCGCACTCAAAACGAATCAAGAAAACCACTTATACAGCTAGAACAATTACACACTTTATTTCCTAACGCAGCTAGCCTTGTACCCTATCCAATCTACCGCACACGTTTTGTCCTTCAGCTAATCTACGAATAATCGAAAGCCTCTGTGCTTTGGATCTCTCGCACCTCGCACCCCGCACTCACTCTCTCATCTGTTCGCCTCTTCGTCGTTGCTCTTAATCCGCACTCACTCTCGCATCTTTTCGCCTCTTCGTCGTTGCTCTTATCCGCGCGGCTACTCACTCTTCCTTATCTCCTCAATTTGCTATGGTAGCCGGCCGAGATCTCCGCAGTCGATCTCGTGGCATCTACTGTGGTACAGTCGAGGTCGCTACAGGTGCATCAATTATTGACGAAGGAGATTGGAGGCAAATCACAGCCATCGTGGGCCTTGTGACAACCGTGCCAAAGAAGAAGGATAAGAAACGGACCATGAGATGATCATCGTTGATGCCGTGTTTGCTACGTACAACAGTGTCAACGGTTCATGTTAAGCAACAGCTACAGTACGATGCCAATGGCATAAATAGATCAAGCCTTTGCCGGGTATGACAAATGGCCGTTGAGAAGGCAATAGATTACACAATAGATCACGATTTCAAAAGCCAAGCCTATAAAGCCATTTCATCGCATGAGTAGGAGAAAATAAATAAATAAATACTTCACGTAAGGCGTTGTATTGGGTTGGATTATGTATATCAACGGTAGCAATGCTGGATTTGCTGGTCGGAGAGTGTTGAAATACCGTTGTTTTTCTTATTTTTAATTATGTTTAATATTAATGTCGCTAATGTTAAGAGCAGACCATTTTTGTCTTTAATGATGGAACAAGAGCTTTGTTTAACAGAAAACTAATTTGGAACTTGCTGGAAAGCTATTACAAAGAACAAATCTCTGGTTGCGGGGTACTCTAGGCAGTTTAGGAAGCTTGTATATCTCTTGCGATACTACCATTACTCTGCCTTTCTCTTAAAAAAATCTTCAATGTTTTTTTTTTGAACTTAGGCTTGTTTAATTATAAAATAACTTATCATTTAACATTTAAACCCTCTTTTAATAAAACTTTTTTTCCTTACAGTTAATATAATTCCTAAGGTTGCATAAATTACCTAAATTAAACTCACAGTATATATTAAAGCTACTTTTAAGTACCAGAATATATTCGAATTGGTTTGCATCATCAATGCATTTAATTTTTTTTAATTTTTTTATTATTTAGATAGCTGGGGAATTAGATATCCTTTCTTTTGGTGTACGATAAGCCATATAGTGATAAATCTTCATTGAAGTATTAAAAAAAAAACGAAATTTCACTGAAACTCGAAAGCGGGCTTTACACGGGCTTAAGCTGTAGCATGCTGTTCTTGATGCTTCAACGGTAGGAATGTCAAACAAAACCGGTGCTCGCAGCACGCACAAAGCATTAGCGTGATGCGTTTTTAGCAAACGGGAATCATTTGGTACGCTCTTCGCAGAATTTACAATTTCGTCTTCAATTACTTTTATGCGCCTTGTACACGCGTAGCGCACAGCGAATAGCAACCTTGTGCATGAGTGAGCTGCGGTCGTCAGAAAATGTGGTGCGATTAGTTGGAAAAGCAGCACCGTAATGTTAGCAGGCCCACTGGGATAATTTTGTGCCACCTTCTCCAACACAATCAGACAGCCTTCCAGAGTGTTCTCCGATTTGGTTGGTGTGATTGTGATGAAAAGCATGATAATGAAAATTTATTGATATTTAAAGATAAATATTTCACTCCGATGCGTAATGAATGCATAAACCAGCGGTCGGTTGTTTCGGTTTCGAAGGATTGATAGTACGCGATGGAAATACGTCACGATGAAAATACGTCGTATCCGGGAGTATGCGATGCCGCTAGGGGTTGGCTAATGAGTAAACCACCACCATGATGAATCGTTAACGAAAGCAGATATGCCTGGAAGTATTGTACCATTATGGTTAGATAGTAAGCCAGAACGAGAGGCCTTAAACAAGGATTTTTCAATTATCTAACATTGCACCAGATATTTTATAGACGGGAGTGTGTGTGCGTTCATGTATGGGCATGGTTGTCTGAAACAAAACAAGAGATAAATAAGGTATTGGACGAAGTAAAGAGAGATAAAAAAGAGTGGCAGATAGTGAGAGGAAGAGAGGAATAGAGAGAGAGAGAGAGAAAGAGAGAGAGAGAGAGAGAGAGAGAGAGAGAGAGAGAGTAAGAGACCGATTTGAAACAGGGTAATTAAACAAGCCAAATGTTAATCAGTTAGGTGCATGTTTGATACTAAACTCACTAGCCCACTGGCCAATGTTTATGTTGCCAGATCAGTTTAAGCGATGCCTGCAGCGTAAACTAGCAAGAAGTGGACTCTCAACGCTTCTCCTTGCTGCTGTTCCATTCAGAAACGCAACTTTTCGAATGCGAACAACCATTCACACAACCAGCCGGTTTTGGTGCGGGTTTGGTTGAGCCGGCCACAGTTTAATATCCCAGCGCAGCATTCCTCCCGGTGGTCTGCTCTTTCCTTTATCCTTTTCGTAGTGCACTGCATGGAGGTATTTGATTTTACCGGATGCCATTGTTTTCTAATATACAGAATAGCTTCTGGGTGTATGCTAGCATGTGCTAGTTATTTTCAGCGTGAGAAAATCCAAGGGTGCGACCAAGCGTGCTTTCTCCCATAGCGTGAAGAGATTGTTGGTTTATTAATGGTATTTGTTTATGTTAAGCCTATGCTTGTTCTGAGAAATCGATAATAGCTGCGTGTTGTTTGTACACCTTTGTTGTTGATATGTTGTATTCTGTGTTTTATGAACATCAATGAGATGACCAAGGTGCGAACAATCGATAATTGCCCGAACAGTGGCAGTAATCCAGTAGGTATTAGTGAAACAAATTTGGTAACAATAGTGATAGATGTGTTTTGAACGATACAGTTGATTTCCATTAACACACGTTCAAGTATTGAACGTTACATGCATGCACACACTCAAAACTGTAAAATGAGAAAAAAGGGTAGAATTTGATATACGTTTAATGCTTTTTTGTTCCTTTGAAGAAGAGACGAACAAGTATAGCGTATAGGTAGCCCAAATAAGTTGTAGAGGGTCCAGGAATTTATTATGCAGAGCAGCATTTGTTTCACTTTCATCTGTTCCTGGAACTCAGCACACAGAAAGTTCTTTCAAAGGAGGGAAGGGAAGTTAAAAGAGAGTGGATTTATTATCTTATTTCCTCTGCAGCAGGCAAAGAGACTGGAGTTTGCTGCTCATCTCTCCGTAATTCAATTCCAAGGGTGTTGTTGGTTCGCCCTATCACCGTTGTATTGATTTCTTTGTTCGGTGGTGCAGTAAGCTGGAGATCTATTTAGCTTGCAATATGCCATCAGCTTTGCTTGGAATCGGGAAAGATTATGATAAAATATTAAAATATCCGTAATACGTTGAAGTAAAAGAATGAAATTGTTATCTTTTTTCCGTTATAGGGAAACAAATTGAAGTTATTTTGAAAGGACATGTCGTTTTTATCAAGAAGGAAGAAAAAGATGGAAATATATTACTATATAATCAAGGACAAACTTTTTTTTGAAGAAAGTTAAGCATTACACATTCAAGCTGGCCACCTCAATCATGTTTTTTCTCTGCACATTTTTTAAGCGCTGCGTGCCTGGAACATGAGTCATTGCATTACGTTTGATTGTTGATTGGATTTGGTAGCAGCTTTTGCTGTTTGACAAGACAATATCGCCATCAAGAAAATTTACGGCACGAATGCATTAGGTGCATTGACAAAGCAGTACAATTTCATGCCTTGTGGCAGCCTTACGATTGAAACAGTGTAGTGCAATTGATCCACTGCCACTTGCAATAAGCAATGCGAACGTTCAAGGGTGAAAGGTGCTCAGAAAGTAGAAAAGAAAACAAGCTAATCAATTTTGACGATGATGTACGATGGAGGCATGTGGAGTAGTTTGGTGTGGGAATGTTTGAATGAGGAGAATAATTTATATTCCTGGCCGTTTTACGGCCATCAGACCTGAGTCGATCGATTCTAGTTTCATTAGTGTCATTTGAAGATAACAGCAAGTTTCCCATTGAAGAAAGGGTAAGCAATTAGGTTTGATTCTGTGTGTAGCGGAAAATGGAACGATACCAGGACAAAAAGGCTAATGCGCATGCAAATTGAATACGTACCGTTTTTGATGCTTTCTATTTGAAAGTTTATTTTTCTCTTTTTTTCGCCATAGTTTCAGTGCATATTTTGTTTCAATGGTTTTGCTGTGGATGGCAGTAGTAAGGAGTACAGTGAGAAAAAGGGTTATCGATCAAGGGAATTTCATTTTACCTTGCTGGAACAGTATTACTGATGATGATTGGAAGGTGAAAATGTGCGGGAAGAGCGATCGGAATGTATTAAGTTTATTCAAATCAACAATTACGCAGTGGAATGCGGGATAGGTTACGGGTACGAGCCCAACCAAAGCCCAACGCTGATTATGCAATGTTTGCCGTTCAATCAGATAATCATCGAACGAGCCGGAGACTATCAATTTCGTTTGGAGCGTAATTATAAACCATCCTATGACCGTAGGTTTGCTTTTTGATTGGTGACAATGATACGATCTGTAACCAAAGCTGTGCTAACAAGGATAGGAGGATACGTCGTATTAACGAATGCCAGTTTTGCAAAACGCGATACATCAGAAATTTAATGACGAATTATGTGACACGTTCAGTTTGCGTTTTCAAACATAAAATGATTACTGACACTCAGAAAGGGTGGTATTGAGTAAAGTAATAAATGCTCTGTGCAAAACAGTATACAAGTTTGCACCAGTGTACTTTAATAAAATTAACCCTGAGAGGCTTTCGATTCAAGTTTCACTCATTCTTGTATTTATTTTTTCTCTCTCTTTCTGTATCTCGCGCTCTTTCTACCTTTTTGTGTCTTTGTCTCCATGTCACTATTTTTTCACTCACTGTTGTTGTTAAATTTATAACCTAAAATAAAGCTCCTCAATGAAATCAAAAAGAAAAATATTAAATTACTAAGAAAGCCGGATAAGTAAGTAAGAAAGCTTTCTCTAACCTTTTAGTTTCGCAAGTTAGGCAAGAGCTTTTACGATATCCACGGTTAGATAGTTTTCTTTCTTCATTAAATGCAAGCCTTTATCCAGTGTTTTGATTTAAAAGTGCACCGCACCAAAAATATTTCAACAGTGAGGTGAGCCGTACCTTACACATAGTTTTAGTCAAATTGTTTAGAACTATAGAAGATATAATTGAATTATACTATGATGGAGGTGAAGTACCATGCGTCTCCATATAAAGTAAAAATGTTTGTTAAGCAGTGTTGTATAATAAATTTTAAAGATCCCTGATCCTGCTTTTTAGATACACATAACAGTTACAAAAACCCTAACTATAATTGTTTTTGATAAAATTAATAGAATAGATCTTTCGCATCAGATTGGTCAAGAAATGTTTGATGCGACGCAGCTGGGGGATGTTTGATCGTTTCGCTAACATGGGTGTAACATAAAAATTCTGCCACTACATCGCCTCAAAAAATCGTTTGAAGGCGTCATTGCCTCCCTCTGCAAAACAATTGAAAGTGATTTCTCCTGTCTGATATGTACGTTCATGTACATGGTCACCGGACATTCATAAACGGGCCATCTTTAGATGAACTTATTGGAATCTAATATTGCCAAGATGTAAAAAATGCCAAATCGGACTTATTCGACATTCACAAACTGTCACAAGTTTTAAATTTTTGACTTGAGGAGGTGTCATTGTTCGATCACTTACGATTCTGAGCAAAGTTGCTACTTTTTTCGTCATTCAGAATTACTATTATTGAAAATGCAACTATCATTTCGTCAAAGCGGGTAAAACGTATTTTTTACTTTTAAACACCTGTATCGACTCTCTTTTGTTGACCACTCAGCTTTGAATACGACATTGATGCAGTGATTCTGTTTAAAACGATTGAGAGAGGAAAGGAAAAACGATGAATGACAATTGCTATGCCACTTCTTCTTCTTCTTTTGGCTCAATAACCGTTGTCGGTCAAGGCCTGCCTGTACCACTTGTGGGGTTGGCTTTCAGTGAATTGATTCCCCCCCCCCCCCCCCAGCATAGAAGGATAGTCGGTCCTACGTATGGCGGCACGGTCTATTTGGGACTTGAACCCATGACGGGCATGTTGTTAAGTAGTACGAGTTGACGACTGTACAATGAGACTGGCTATGCCACTTATCGCAGTAAAAAAAGTGTATAAACAGTCACTTGAGAAATTGTCACTCTCATTGCTCTCTTCCCTTGTGCTATGTGCTCATTTGAAAAATGTGACATCGACCCAGCGGTCAAAGTGTTTAGAGTGGCTTGACCTATTGAGAAAATTGGTGTTTAGAAAAGGCGAAAGGTCCAAAATAGGGGAGAGTTGTTTTTTTTAAAGATTTTTGTTTTAGTAGCACATCTTCCAAACAATACAGTTCACTAGCGGAGACCGTACCATACCACATTGCACACAATTATATTGTGAAGGAGGTGAAGTACCATGCGTCTCCATTGCATTGGTTTTGGCAAGGCTCATCGGCTCATTCTTATTGAATTTGTCTATAATATTGAACTCTAAAAAACTATAATTCAGTTTATTGGTCAACTTTAAATTTGATGCTGACATGAAACTCATTATGATCCTCGAACATTTTCACAAATTTTAAACTGTTTTGAACATGCGTTTATTAAAATAAAATAATAATGTATTGTGTTTCAGATCTTATCCTTTCCCTAGAATAAGCTACGCACCGATTACAAACAGTCACAATGAACAGTGTTTGAAGGATTTTTAAACATTTTTAATGCAAAAGCAGTTGGATAGGTTCAATCAAATAGTTTCATTTATTGGTAGTGACAATTGCATTTGCGACTGCAATCAAATTGACTGTTTAAACTGTTTGTGGAAAAAAATAGGAACAAAGCTTTTCCAATTTTGTAGATGGCAAGTCTTTACAAACAACTGCACTATCCTTAAAAACTCAAGCTTTACTAAGTTAAATGCAGTTAAAAAAAAAGATGATTTACCATGCTAAAGCTAGCTTAAGAGATTAATTTGGTATATCAGATCCGATTTAAGTTTTTACCTTAAAAAAAAAGGTCCAGTTTGACCAGTTGGTTTGATTTGATTTTGACCAGTTGGTTTGATTCATAGCTGACCACAGTGAACAGTTTTTTTGATTCATAGCTACACAACAAAGTGAAACGGAAATAAATAAATCCTAAAGGTAATAGTTTGCATTACTACTTATTATCAAAGATTTGTTAAAACACAAAAATATTACCATGGGCTCCATGGAGTATGATTGCAATTGACGCTTCTCTTATCAGCCCGTACTTACAAACACAATTTGATACACAGTGTTTGCTACCTTGGGAGAAGTTCGAATGCATCTATACAATCCACAACAATGCGTTTTGTGGTACAACTGATGTTTTCTATTTTTTTTTTAATTCCATGCTGAAAGTGGGTTTTTCTAGCGATACTTTTGAAACTTACAGAGAAAAGAAAAAGGGGGAAAGACAGAGATAAAATGAGAGTGAGAGAGAAAGAGAGACAGATATATAGATAGAAAGAAACAGAGAGAGAGAGAAAGATAGAGAGAGAGAGAGAGACGCACACACAAAGAGAGCGAGAGCAAATGATACCGATAAAAGGGATCTGGATGTTAATGTGGTTAATTTTTTGTTTTCTTCTGCTCGGGCCACAATAATTCAGGCAGCAATTCTCATAAATTGTTTGTTGGTGTGATTGTCTGCATGCGTGTATGTCTGCATGCATGTGTGTCTACATGTATTAACTGATATTAGAACGTTTGCATTTTCTTATTGCTGAACTGTCTTAAACCAAACTGAGAAGCTCCTCGGGTAGTTAAATCTACATCTATATCTTTAAATTTTGTTACCTTCTGGGAGGTTGGTGTATGAATGGCAAATTAAACGGATTTAGCTGAAATATTTAAACCTTTTTTTGGGAAAAGCGATGGCTTGCTCAGGCTCTCGTGATTCCGAAGATAAAGCACCTTTTGCCTTGGGGATTGCATTCAAAGCTTTTCTATTCTCTGCCACTTTTAATGCTAAGGAATCCGGTGCATGACAGTGAAAGCGATCGTTGATCACAAAACCAGATATAAATATGAACTGCAAATCTGTGCCCGCGAGCGTCGTACTAGTTTCACATTACGATTATTTCTCAAACGGGTAGGAATAATTCCCAAATGACAGTCCCTTCGCTTTGGGAAGGTATTGTTTCTTGCGCCTATTGTGCTGAAAGATCTAGCACAACGCGCACCGTGAGGATAGCAATTGTTCAATGGTATGGTTGAGTGCCTAAAATAACAAAAATATGCAGCGGAACAATAAAAACTCCAGTCCTTGCTTTTTGATAGTGGCACACGGTGACGGTATGCGGAGACGCATTATGTACCTTCACAACCATTTTCTTCCACAGGCAAAGTGATGCTTCAATAGTACCACATCTCATGCACTGGTTTACGAAGGGCTCTATCATGTTGCTGTTTTTTCTACTTCTACTACTTTTTCCAGTGAAAAGGAGCAGAACCACTGTCCGGGAACGGAATCAGCAATGCAATGTGAACCTCATCCTATTTATCTATGCTGGGGGCAGTTTTGTGCTGCATACAGTGCTCGTAAAAAAAAAAAATATATGTACGTTATGCTCCACATGTTGCTGTGTCGAAAGACGAGTCTCCTGATTCCATTTACTATCCAGAAGGTACAAAACAGCTTCCAGAGCAATAGGAAAGGCGTCGTGTTATCCTTACCTTGAAATGTACACTCGTCAAACTCGTCGCCCAGTGTTCGCGTCTAGGCTGCCTGAACAACCAACGACTCTCGTATCAACGACACCATCACACCGGCGGCAAAACGACAGGATGAGTATGATTAAGTTATAGCGCTTTCGTTTGTCCTGAGCAATTTTTCATTTCTGGCATGCCGTAAGGGTAGGTCAGAACAGTGGGAGAATAGTTTAGCATGCCACTCGTGAATCATTCCCAAGCATGAAAGTGGTGTACAGTATCACAATACTAACACATTCTCACAAACATTCTTGCCGATAATATATAACCTATTTCTAACTTGGAAGTTATCCAGCGTATTCTCGGAAGATTGAATGGTGAGTTACTGAAAATTAACGCACAAACCCGAACAATCATTGAGAGGGCAAAAGGGCACATCACTTGCAGTGGGATATGCTCTCAAGTTTCCAGTGCCACCGGTTCCCATGTGGCCATGAAACTCATATGTGGCTCTGATTTCTGGCACCCGTTTTCCCAACCAAAATGGAGCTGATCATCTTTCCGTTGAAACCTATAAACCGTTTTCCTGGAGTGTGTTCTACGTTTTGAAGCCAGTTTGCAAGCGGATTGTAGCTTTCACCCAGTAATCATCATGCACCGTATGCTCTCACGAACAACAGGACTAGCTCTACTTACGAGCTGCTTAGAATACAGCCGACACTCCAACCATGCCTCCTTTCTTGTTTGCAATCGGATGGGGTAATTCATCCTTTTCATTTACCTGGAGACTAAGGGAAGATGGTTCGGGAATCTCCCTCTATACGTCATCAACAGCTAAGAGCTTTACGTCACTGGCTGGGTGGAGCAAACCCGCAGGCTTACGGAGGCGTGAGTGGCAGAAAACACTTCAAGTTTTACGGCTGGTGCGACTCACAATGCTCAGTGTCACGATCCCGTTTGCTCGTCAGTGGAGTCTCGGGTATCTGCTGTCCGGTCTGTTGTGCCGGAGCCGGAGGAGCTGTGGCATGCCCGGAATGTCAGCTGATGCCATCTATATGGTAAAATATACAACTCGAGCATGTGCTGTCTGGTCGGTAAGGTTTTTGCAATTGACTAAGCATTACAGCCCGAGGTGAAACAATTCCTCTACAGGAAAGACTGTTATTGGAGGATTGGAACGCTGCTGCTGCTTCTGCTTCTGAACGAGAGCGAGCATAGCTGGGTAGAAACTATTGCAATCCATTCTTTTCTTTTGAGCAGCGTTCGGGAGATAGGTAGTAAACGTTTATCATGTTAGACCAGAGGCGTGCCGGCACAATTGCAAACACAAACAAAGTGCCATCAGTCACGCACAGAAACAGCTGCAGCAACAGAGAGTTATGCCACATTCGGCTTGGGTTGAAAAGTGTTCTGGTTAGATAGTGCTCAAGTGGCTGAAAATCAAATTTCCAATAGACTGTTTTTTTTCTATTTGAGAAAAACAAGTTGAAACACAAAATAAACCTTTTGCGAAGAGCAGTAAAAAGCAACATGCTCTAATATTTCCATTCTGATCCAAAATCGTACCAATTTTTGGGGTCTTTTAGATTGCAACTGTGCAACAATGATCGTTTTTGGTGTAAAAAGCTGAGGTTACATCGCTCCAATAAGGCAGTTTGTTACTATTTCTAGCATTGGTTCCTATCTGGGTCTTTTTCAGCTTTCTAGTGAGAAGCTAACTTGATCAAATGATTTGTGATAACTTTACTCTGCAAACAATACCCAGATGGTATTTTGATTGGTGTACGAGCTTGGAATATAATTCAAGGCTCCACCATAATGTGTGGTGTGTGGCGACGAAACCGGTTGACACCCGTAGCGTTAGAGCACCCCTGACCATGAAAAAGTCACACAAGGCGAAAATGTGGAAAGCAAAAAAACACAACGAACCGGAGTAGAATGTTGTATCAAATAAGAATAAGTATTAAACAATTATAATCTCTTTTTTATCGCTTCTGCTTCTAAATGATGATTTTAAGAGTGTTTTGTGTATTCGTCAATCTACCAGGGCGCCTGATTGAGCAAAAGTTTACACCCATCGTGTCAATAAAGACGTTCAAATTTGGTTATAAAAAACATGCTATGAGATCACTTAGACTACATACACTTTGATAATAGATTCCACTACTTGGTATCTATAATGCACCTTGGGATAAACGAAAACACTATCTTGTTTTGCAATGCATTGTCCCGGTGCTAGTTGGCACAAGACCGCCGGCAAATATGAGAATTGCCAATAAATTCAATATAATGAGCAAATATGTCAGTTGTAGTAATGAAACCCATTGCTGCATCAATCTATGAAGGGACTGGGAGGAAAGGCAAACAAAAAAGAATACATGTCTCTGTGTAACTGTTTTAGCATAAGCTTAAGGTTAGTTTCAGAAAAACAGTTAGAGTTTTCCTGAATTGTGAATGCAGCATGTAGGCGAGAGTGCTATAGCATGTACTGATATCGTACCATATAAAATGGCATAAGAAAGTGTATTAGTTTTTGCAACGATTTAGAAGATACCGCTACTTTCCAAATTTTTTAGGTTCGCGGACCCCTTGGCTACATTTGCCGCGGCACACATCAATTGAGGGCATGCATTTTGTAGACTTTGTTCAACGTTTTTGATCAAAAAAAAGTTTGTATCTTATTCTAGATATGCCTGTTTTATACTTAATCTTCATTGTGGGGAAAAAAATGCACGATGTGTATAGAAATTAGCATTTCTTCTTCAAAATCAATTTCTTTCGCGGACCACATCTGGTAACACCACGGACCACAAGTGTTCCGCGGACCACAGATTGGAGACCACTGATTCAATGAATGGCAGTAGTATATTATATATACATTCGCTAACGCAATTATGTATTGCTCGAACGAGTGCAAATGACTTTAGTGCAAGTGACGTGTGCTTGTTGGTAGGTTGGTAGACCAAGCTTTCAGCTCATTTTAATCATTAAGTGAAAAGTTTGGGGAATTTCTGTTGATATATTTATTGTTTGTGTCGGTCATCCGTACGCCTTGGTTGGAGTTATAATTATTTACATTTTCCCTCCAGCGTGCGCTTTGCCAACAGTAAACTTTTTTAATATTTCACTGGAACCATTCATTTGGGCCCTTAAGCAGGGCGCTTTATTTTTTCACCGGACTGGTTCCATAGTCGGTACTTTCCAGGTTTTTACTTGGAAAAAATTGCATCGTGCTTCTTTACTGCTTTGGTCTGGCCTGAAAATTGGCGCTATGTCTTGTTGGTCATCTAAAAATGCAACAAAAGGGACGTGGGAAAATCATCGTGGGTTAGTTCATTCGCGTTCGAGCTCAAAGTAAATTTATGTTTGAAAGAATTGTTGCACGAACATTTTGGTTCCTTTCGGTGTAAGGAAATGAGTCAAGTCTACATTTCTAATTGTCCGTGTGTGTTTTGCTGTGCAGGTTTTGAACACAATTCTAATTATCGTCCTAGTTTGAGTTTGTGGTTGATCATGACTTGAATGAGTATTTTACTAGTTGTGTGTTTCAAGAGATTTGCAACATTAACTCTCATATTTTGTTTAACGTTTTCAGCACCAGGTCGGAACTAAATGGGTTGGCATGTTTGTTTGGAACAAATCTTGAGCTTTCCAAAAGAAGAGCATGTTTATGAAGATTTATGTTATTCAGGTAGGTGAAGAATATTGAATATTGAATATTTATTTTGCAGCTTGTTGAGCACTAACTGTTGATCATATAATACAACTTTGTTAACACAGTTTGGTTAAATGCGCGATGACGTTAAACCACTTTCAATAAGTTGCCATACTGTGATGATGCTTTGCTTCAGGATGATGTAAATGCAGCAATCCTTAACGGCCGTATCATCGGATTGCATAAATCAAATATACCACTAATGGTTTTGCAAAGCGTATTTAAACCAACACAACCCCGTTTCTTAATATACCGTCATAGGGTGGGTGTCGAGTGCCGACACTCGGTGAATATAGTTGCAGTTAAAGCGACGAACAGACCTGTTCCGAGCTGTCCCTTACTCGAAACGACGGTCACAATAATAAGAAACCTGGTCAGACCAAAACTATCTTTACAGTCGCACTGCATATAGCCTCTGGTAGTGTTCGGATGTCCGGGTTTTTGGGAAAATATTGAAGCAAAACGATAGTGTCGGTTTGATAAACGTCGGAACAAAGGGTTTTTGTTGCCGCCTCCTCCCGTTGCCGCCGTCACAGCTTGACGACTCTCCGGTGCTTTTGTTACTAAGGGAACAGCTCCAGTCAAAGGAAGAATTGTGTCGCCAATGCCATTTTACTGCCATTCTGTTTCACCTATTTTTCCTTAACCAAGACTCTTGGGCCTGTGTGAGGCCCATCCATAGTGGAGATGTGAATGATGAAAAGGATAGGATGTTCAACCCACCGTGTCCTGCGGTGTTTCTAGGTTTCTAGGCGTCATGCAGAGCAAAAAGAATAACAATTGTGATAACCTATTTTGCTAGGGTTGGATTTTATCGTGGTGAAGGAAGGGATTGTACAGTGACGTATTTGTCCGGTTTTAGCTTGTGTATAGAGGTTGCATACGGTGAAAGTTCAGTCCAAAAATCCTACTAGTTATATTGCTTATGGCAGTTTGTTCAAGCAATAGTGAGAGTGAGTGTGAAGGAGATATACAACGAATTCGTATGCAGGGTAAACTATAACACAGTGAAAGGTGTATTTGAACGAAAAGTTCGGCACCAATTATGTTCTTGGGAAGTTAATTGAGGATTTCAAATCAATTACAAAAACATGACAAAAACTGTATCCTTCTTCAAACGTCCAAACTAAACATTGCATAGCGCACATGAGAGCATTTGGAGTGGATCATGGAACTGCGCTTGGCGGTAGCATTAGAAAGTATGGATGTTAAAATACGCTTGGTACGGTAGATGAGAAACGCTTTCAGTTGCTTTGCCGTTTGCACGCTCACTGAATGGACGAAGCGAAAATTTTCCCGTTGTCGAAGAAACCAAATAACTCTCCAAATAACTTTCTCAAATTCATTAGAAAATTTATTTACCAGCACTGTAAATTGATGTTTGCAATGTTCAGGATTAATTGAAACAAGTTTCGGGCTGGGTTTCCGTAGCTGGATTTAGATTGTGTTCTCAGCAAATCTGCATTCCTGCAACAATGTGGGCGTTGAGGCCAGTTTTATTAAATTGTTTTTCGAACAGATGTTGTTTAGTTAACTCTGGCATTTGGTATTGGGGCCCTTTCCGTTGTAAGTTCGTGGGCTGAAATTTCAGCCTGTCAGCTGTTTTCATTGTATAGCAGTTTTCGAGCTGCTATCTAAGTGAGTATAATATACAGGTGGGCTTATCCCAAGGTGTATGAATTAAGAAGGCTGATTTTATCGGTTCTGTTTCTGAATGAAGATTTTAAGGGTGTTTTGAGTATTCGTCAAGTCTCAAGAAAGCTTGTTTGAACAAAAGTTTTCACCCAGTCTGTTAAAAAGTGATATTCAAATTTGGTTTTAAAAACATGCTATGAGTTCACCTGTACTACATACACTTTCATTCCAGATTCCACCACGTCATCTCTTTGATGCACCTTGGGGTAAATGTAAACAACACCGTGTTTTCGAGCAGGTACTCGAATCTAATTCTAGCTTTGAGGCTAGAATAATCTAGACTGAAAATTGCAGGCTAGTCTTTTGTGTGGTTTTGTATGGAGTGTTTACATGATTTCAGCCTCCAACTGTCAAACTCCATACAAAAAACTGACTAGAATCGTGAAGGGCCCCATTATTGGTACATTAGATGACCTGGTAGTACACTTTGCCTTGAAGAGACAAGAAAGTTTGTTTGAAGTGAAGTTGTTCATCTGCTGCAACCTATAAGATATGCTTTCTGAAAAATTATTTAATAACATATTATTGCATACTATTTACTGTAAGCAATGCAAACTGTAATTCATAATGTGAAATGGAACAGCTTGACCATGTTTCTGAACATTGTTCAATCGTCACTTCAGTCGTCACCTTGTACGAATTAATAACATAATTTCCATAGGTTAAAGTTTTATAGCAAAGGTCCATTAAGAAAGGTCCCTAACAAGAAGCAAGAACGAACTATTAAGCTGCATGGTACCAAAACCCAAAGACCAAACTGATGGGGGCAAAATCAGCTGTCTAACCAATTAATAATCAGAATCTACGTACGAGTGACGTAAGTAGATAGGTGAACGCACTTTTGAAGTCGTCCCACAATTCACCTATCTTGAGTCAAAGGTCAGCAACGACAATAGCATGATAGCCTGACAATAGCCTGAGCTGCGCGCAAGGATGCCAACTGGTATTTATATAGCCTGAAAAATCAGTTCCCCTCAAAGAACCAATCACAACAGACTAAACTGGGACTTTATAGTACCTATATAGTGTCGGTACTCACTTACGCCTCTGAGACATGGACATTGTCCAAATCTGACGAAAGCCTCTTAGCCGCGTTCGAGAGGAAGATGCTCCGAAGGATACATGGCCCCTTATGTATGAAAGGACAATGGAGGAGCCGCTATAATGACGAGATGTACGGCGACATCACTGTCGTGCAGCGTATAAAGCTCGCCAGGCTCCGGTGGGCTGGCCATGTTGTACGCATGGAAACGGACGACCCAACCCGTAAAGTCTTTCTAGGCCGTCCCGAAGGACAGAGGAGGCGTGGTAGGCCCATACTGAGGTGGCAGGCAAGTTGAGTTTGGTTAAAGTATTTCAAAATGTAATCAATTGGACTTATTTAAGCACATCTCGCTATGTGAAGTTCCAGTTTTGGTTATTAAGCTCGTAGTTTTTAATTGGAATGTGGATCCTTATGATCCTTGCTCATGTTTGGAAATGCTAGAATGTATCTCTTATCTCTAAAAAAGGCCACAAGAAATAAAGCTTCGTTTCCAGTATTATAAATCATTTTTTTGGTTCAGCATTTTGTTCGGTTTTAATTTTTTCAAGTCTGCAATGTAAAAATATTGCCAAAAATCCTGTAATAACGTAGATCATCATTTTTATAATCACTTGTATCATTCAATTACATACACTAAATCTCGACTAACTGGCTTTTTTCAGATATTCTTCCAAACAAATAAATGTTAAAAAAAAACTCAAGACCTTCATTACGAGAGGGCCCTTTAATTTAAATAATTTTTGTTCAAGCGATATAATCAAGCATATAACCCTCAAGATGCAGTGCATAGAATCATTGCAATAAGTTGGCCACGTTGGCCACAAGCACCGACCAGGGGAAACAAAGGGGTGTTTCAAGAATGTTTCGCTGGCTGCAAGCACAGCGCACCACCCGCCAATCAGCCAGTAGTGTATCATTTAATTCATTTAGCACCGGATGTAGCCTGAAATCGGCTACCGAAATAGTCTGTAATAACCAGGTGCGATGTGAAGAGCGAACTTTTGCACTGTTTTCGTTTGGTGGTGTGATGCTTCAAATTTTCTCCAGCAATAGCGAGTGCATCCGGACAAGAACTTCGAAATGGTGTTGGCGCAGAAATTGGTTACCCAGTTTGCATTTGCAGTTTGATGCACGAGAAGATAAATAAAACCTCATACTCCAACCAACCAAAACGCATATTTTCCCGAGGAAGGAAGAGCATGATGGCCGTTATTAAAATACTGCTGAGCCAGCTTGAAATAGTGGCCGGTACTGCAAACGCCTTGAAGGAGTTAACAGTTCTTTTTCCGTCTGTTTGTTGTTGGGCTATCATTTGCACGGGCCGCGTTAGCAGATACAACGTGAATCGCAACAGTAAACAGGTAGTTGGTGTCAAAAGCCAAGAAGAAAGCATTCAACACAAAGAGAAAAGAAAAACACTCACCATCGACAAACCGCCAGGCCACGAGGTGTAATTGGTATTCTTACCGTAATTGCTCTACTTTATGAATGCTTTTTTTTTATGAATGCACTATGTACCATGAATCTGCCCCTGCAAAAGGACGTCATTTGCTTGCAGGAAAAAAGTAACACAGGATAGACGCATAGGTATCCTTGAAGCACAAACATTTCTACTCCGCTCCGCGTGCAAAGAGTCTTGAGAAGTTCATAATTTATTCATAAGCTTCAGTGAATTAGTCTCCCACGGACAGTAGATTCTGGCAACACCACGCCCGTCCCTTCCAATCGGATGCTCACCTAGTGTGTGAACTTTTTTGTCTCTGTCTTTGCTGCACTGTTTGTTTTTCTCACTAACTCTCGCCGTGGCAGCATTGAGATGCAATGGTGACTGGGACGCGAACTGTTCACGTGTTCTTTTGTTCACGAGCCATCAAACTATGCATCTACACAATTTAGCGAGGGGACTTGGGCCAAGACTTCAAGGTCCGAAGACTTTAAACAGATCGCTTGAGAAAAGTCGCTCTTGTTTTCGACTCTTTGCTCTAGGCTGGAACACGTTCAAGTAGGTGAAATTAAATTATTTTCCATTTTGGTTCATTGACGTCTATTTATTCATCTTTTTATTTCATTGTGCATAAATGAGAACATCTCAACAAACTTTTTCCCCACAATGCCTTCATCCGTTGTCTTACACTCTCACAAGGATAAAAATATTTCATCAAGAGCGTGCCCTTCGATCAATGTTCCAACAGGGAGCTCCAAGCTATGCTCAGCTCCTAGTAGCAAAGCAACATAACTGTCTCCCCTGGTGTACGATGTGTTCCATTCTCATGGGATATAAATTGTATGCTTCAAGTACAAGAACCAATATATTTCAACGCTTTCAATTACACCCATTCTACCCAATTTACTCGCACTTTTCTTTTCCTGTTTCTGTTGTTACCCAGCGTTTCCCGGCAATTTTCTGTTTACGTCGTGGGGTGAACAGATAACAACATTTTGTTTCGCAGAAGACTCTGTTTAAGGTAATTATAGCCATTTCTGTTGGGAAACGAAATGAAATTCAACATTACAGATCTACAGAAAAATAGTCACATGTTGGCTGTAACTATTTTGCTACGATGATGAAAAGAGCGTTCGGTAACACAAAATGAGGATCAGTTTGAGGGTTGATCAAGGGTACATGTATTATGGCGTTGGGTTTTCAATCGAGACTCATAAACTACATTGGCTGAAAAAATAATAGTCAATTTAGTGAAGTTAATTTGAATCACAGCTGCGAATCAAAAATGAACGATCCGCGCTTTGTTTACACCTAGAACGAAAATGATTGTTTTAATGCGACGTGAACATTTACTGCACATTGGAGCATCACGCTTGGCATATTTTTTGCAATACAAGGCAACTGCTCATCTACATTGAACAATTCCTTTGAAAAGTTATATTTTAGACTGTTTTTTTCGAAAGATCAACCTAACCTAAAAAGAAAATGTAATTGACATGGTTGAATGTAGGGGTAAAGATTGTAACATAGCTTCAACGAAGAAAATATATGATATATTATGTAATTTTTAGAGAACAGTGTAAAAGAAAAAAAAATCGACAGAAGTATGCATTTCTTGATATACAGGGTTTTCGAGGATTATATTGACATGTTCAGCGAGTTGTTGATTCGTTCAGGCATATAATTGACTCTTTCAGCAAGATATTGAATTCTTCGGAAGCAGGCGTTGACATGTTCAGCGATTCTGTAGTGCTGTCATTTGTTTTGTTTACACCCTGTGCCGCAGCGTTTAATTTTTAATTCTTAAATGTTCTAAACGTAGCAAATAATCATTCCCCAAGCTGTTTAATACAATAATTATTTGAAACAAACATATTTTTTTGAAAATCGTTTGTTTACCTTCTGATGAGAATGATCCAAGTTGCAGTCCAAGGGGTACGAAAGTGACAGCTCTACAGTATAACCGAACATGTCAACGCCAACTTCCGAACAATTCTATATCTAGCTGAAAGAGTCAATTATATGCTCGAACGAATCAACAACTCGCTGAACATTTCAATAATATCATTGAAAACCCTGTAATTTCATATGTTTTTGAATTTTCAATGTTCTGAAAATAGTGAGCGAGTATAAACAGCAATTTTAAGAATGAATCCTTTTAAACATATCCTCGATATTGCTCTAAGTCAAGACGGCAAAAACTTATCATTTAGAATCCTTCAATATTTTTTTGAATATGTTCTATCTGGTGAACAAAACGGAAATAAAACCTCACTATTCTCAATTGGCCTCGTCTGGTGGTACAGTCGTCAACTCGAATGACTTAACAACATGCCCGTCATGGGTTCAAGCCCCGAATAGACCGCGCCCTCATACGCAGGACTGACTATACTGCTATGGTCACAATAAGTCACTGAAAGCCAAGCCCACTTCGCTAGTGGGTACAGGCAGGCCTTCACCGGCAGCGGTTGTTGTGCCAAAAAGAAGAAGAAGAAGATTCTCAAAATACGATGAGTAAATCTATCCATTGTTTAATTTTCAAGACACAAGTGAATTCAAGCAGGAAACATGATCAGCGGGATTAAATTATACATTGAACGAGAAAATAACAATTGCATCATATCTGCTGAACAGAGCTTCTTGTTATACACATTATCAGCTATAGACAAATTGTAGCCATGATAGGTGAGATTCGTTCGGACTGTCAGGATAGGGCGTTCCTATAAACCTCGTCTACGAATTTTCATTTCATGAGCATGGAAGTGCTCCCCTGCCCAAGGTAAGGCCTCTACGCTCCAACGTTTCCAGCAAGGGAAACCCGGTACGGGATTCCATGATCGCCTGAACGATCAATTGCCGGGCTCAATCAGTCCGCTTCGAACAGTTCGTTCCACCTCGGCTCATGACAGTACCAACTACCCTGAAATCATGAAATCTTTGCAAATATTTCAAATTGAGTCAGCTTACAAAAATATCACGGTGATTATAGCCGTCGCTGCTGTGTCCTATTATCATTCTCTGTGCATAAGCTTCAAAAGGGATGTCTTGTGTATTCCTCTGCTGTTTCATCTTGCACTTCAAATGAACACTTTATGCAATTTGCTCTTAATTGCAGCTGTGTCTTAAAAATCAAAGCACCATTCCATATTTATAAGTGATGTTAATGGACAGTCAAATGTAGTGGCTACAGCGGTGACTCATTATTGTGTAAATATTGTGAAATCATCATTTAAACCAATATTTACGAATGTGTCGCACTTGCGTGGACGATAACCATTTCTTGTTTGGGCACAATTACAAACAGCAATGCACCGCAATCACAAATCATCGTATGTTATTTTTCCCCGTAAATTCGGTACCACACGCTGTATACAGAAGAATGGCAAGCACCTATCATGGTGGCATTTTCCATGGCAAACAGTCACCGAATCGCCGATAGCAACAGCATTTGGGAGCATACCGGTGTACGCTTAAATTTCGCGCTGCAGTGTACCGGGCGGCATAAATATGGTTCCCGTCCCCGGTGCCGATCGTCGTGATATATCGTGAGACACGATGGAGTGTAAAATTCGTCGTCTTTAAGTTAACGTGCCGAGCAATGCACGTGCCCTGTCAGCTGCATCTTCAGGATCGCAAAGCTTTTCGGATTCTTTGCAGCCGCCGCCTTGGCAAGCATTACTGATTTGATTCTATTCCTCTTGGACGTGGTACTATAACCGCGACAAAACACACCGTAAGGTGAGTGCGTGCGATGAACCACCAACTCGCGATAACATGTTGTTTTCATTTGTGTTCTTGAGAGAGGACTTTCATTTTGCATTTTCTACACCGACCTGACTCTCATCGTGATTGTCAACTAGAATTTCATTGTAAGGGGTTTCTCTCTACATCCAAACGTACACCATTTATCCCAAGGCTGAAGGCAAAGTTTTTCCTCTACGATGCTTAAATCCCAGCTATTACTTTGCGCCGAAGAGTACGCCGAAGACGAAGAGGCATTCCCCCTTTGCAATCATACTTATTGTTGAGAGCTTTACAAAGATGACCCTCAAGTCGATCTCGCACTTCACAAATATGAATACAATTCGCACAAAGGTACAACTGTGACGTTAACTTCGATATTGCGACAACTTGGAGTGTTTGCAAGAGCTCACCTCCTGCTCTTGTGTGCAGGAAAACTTGTGCATAAAATCGGCGTCTTGAATTTCGGAGTTTGCTATGAGCAAGTAAAAAATATTAGCTAAGTTTAGTTTTTAGAAAGAAAAAATATTGTCCCTAGTTGGTATCAAAAAACGGTGAAGGCGGTGAATCGTTGCAAAACTTCATCTCCAAAGTTATTTGGGAGTCAAAAACAGCACATTACTACTGCGTCCTCGTAGTTCGAGTGCATTCTAGTAATTAGTCTGCTAAAAAAAAATTAAGAGGAGCATTTGTATATTTTTAAAATAGAATATGTGTTGCCAGTTCAAGAAAATTAGGCATAAGCATTCATAGCATTTATTTTTATAAGATACGCCTTTTTTAAATCAGGGATCAAATAGATTTTTTTAAGTGAATAAAATTTTGGGTGGCTTACAACAAGTCTACACACTAAGCAGAAGATTGTTATGATTAGTACCATATGTGCACTAAAGATTTTTTTAAAGTTTATTCCCATGCATGTAACTGACCAAATATATCAGTATCAAATTTTTTATTTAGTAAACCGAATGGCTCGTGGTACAGTCGTCAACTCGTACGAATTAACAACATGCCCATCATGGGACCAAGCCTCACATGCACCGTGTTGCCATATGTTGGAATGACTATCCTGCTATGGCAGTACATAAGTCACTAAAAACCGAGTACACTATTTGTATAAGCAGGTCTTGACCGACAACAGCTGTTGAGCCAAAGAAGGAGAAATGTGTGATCAAACACTACCATGCAATTCTTTCCAAAAAACACCTATTACTTATTTTACTTATTCTAAGTAGTTGAAACAATCTCAACGGTGCATTAAAATACAAACATAGTTAGTTATCAACAATCAACCTTCTTTATCCTGGCATAATATTCATTTCGAGGTACAACTTGACCGACCACAGTTCGTGGTGGAGCCATATTGTCATACAGCATTCAATAAAAACGAACACCATAAAACCATTCTCGAAACTTTGTACCATCGTTTTAATATCGCACTGATTGTTTTGCTCCTTAAATTCAGCTCCTTCCATAAATGAAGAGCTTTTACGGTTCACTCAACAGCAAAAGAAATATCTATCAAAATTTTCAGACCTATTTAAATGCTCGAAAATAAATTTTCGTTTCCTTTTTTTATTCCCTCAGTACTATTATAAAATTGGCTACGAGCTTTAAACGTTTGATTGATTTTACCTTTCAAAGAAAATTCAATTTACCGAACAGGTGAGCAAAACGGCCAGAACATGCTCCACCATAAAAAGAGTATTAGTGGGTTTAAAATTGCGTGGTTAAAGATTCTACGAAACGTGGCCCAAACAGGGAATGATCGATGTACTACTGTTTGTGGTTCTTTTTAAATTTTTTTCTTTATAATTTTCGTATACAGAATGACGGTGTCGGTTCTACTTCAAACGACAGAAGAAAAAATACCACGCACAGATTATTATTTAGACCGTTGGGCAATTTGGCCCTATCGTTTATGTTATTTGTTTTATTTCCTTTTTTCATACATTGATGTTCTTCGACTAATTGAATCAAAATTATTTTTCCTGGCCCAACTCTTGTCAACTGGCGTTGCACTTCAGTATGAAATGAAACTTCGATGGCGGCATGACAGCTGCCATTATGCAAATATTATGGCAATCATCGGGATTGGGAATGACACAATCACAATCATAGCAAAAGCAACTTGAGCGCACAGTTATAAAACTATCCGAAATGTGCCAACATATACGCCAACGTACAACATGGAACAATAGCAAAAACAGACAATAAACCAAATTGCTGATGCAACTGTTTTAATAATTTGAGAAACACGGTTTCTACTCTTGCCATCTCTGTTTTACCCAAACGCAATCAACCGGTACCGGTGGCCTTCTTCTATGCACCACCAACGTGGAACCCTTGTGAAGGTCGCTGATATGGGAACGTACTCTCTTTCTTAGATAATAAGACAGGAAGAACTAGTTTTAGGTGAATAAAATAGAATTGAAAAAATGAATCCACTATAAGACATGGAAAATGTACCTCTATCTTAACAGCTCTTCCCACAAGAGCTCTTTCCAACAATAATAGCGCCCGGTAGGAGCCAATCGTGTGCAAAGGAGCGTTGAGTTTGTATGTGTGTATGCGTTTTTTTTTCATCCTCTCCTTGCTGCCGTTACCTATTGAAGGGGAAGGGATTTTGTGTCGTTTTGTATGCACTATGATTGTAAGATGTTGCACAAAGACCACCATTTGGGAAGCGCGAGGGGAGCTTGGTGTAGAAGATTGCAAATATATGGCGTAAAAGTTGTAGCCAGATTTTTTGCCTTTCACGCACAAAGTTAGCCGGCACCGCTAAAGAGAAAACGAGAAAGTGAACAATTCTTCGTGGTCGTTTTGTTCGTTGCTCATTTGCACTATTATTGAGGGACGGAAAAAGGCAAAAACTAACAAATTGGCAAACGTGCACAGTTGGCAAACATAGACCACGACCAGCCGTCCTGTCTCCATCGGTTGAAAGTTTGGTGACAAATATTTTCAAATAAAACAAACAATCAGCCGGGGCGAATGAAATTAGCGTACGACTTCTAAAAAAGTTAAATTAGCTCACCATTCATTAAACATGCTTGCGGATTGTTTGATAATTGTAGTTTGCGACGATGGTTTGGCCACCTACCTATTCCTAGAAAACCTTTTTTACCGTTTGGTGTATACCAGTAGAATGCACGTAGAGACACAGACGCCACCGTAACACAAATTCATATTGTACGAAATGGAGAACACAGGCACTGACTTAAGTTTCCTCGTAGCAGGGACACATTTTCTTGAAAATTGCAGTTTTAGTACACATTATTACCTATCTACATACAAACGCACATACACAAATAACACCTGGCTTGCGATGTGCTGCACTGTGCAAGGACTAATATCATTTGCAGCCGGGACAGAGCTTACAGCTCTGCACACCTCCTTATGCTGTTCACGTTTTCGGTAAGGGAAATTGAATGCATTGGTGTACGAACAGCATAAGCTATTGCATAAGCACCACTTCTCCACACATACTGAACAGCTGTACGTACCCGTGCGATAAATTGCTAGGGTTGCCCAAAAAGTGTGAGATGCATTAAGATTATATGAAAAGTCCTTTAATTCACCCGAAACTACAAACTCAATAACAAGAAGGGGTTGCAATGAGTCAAAAGATTTTTGTCAAATAGTTTCATTAAAATTATGAAAATTTATTTCAAATCAAATGATTATCTTATTGTTGCAATCGCGACACCTTTATTTTATGAATTTTATTTAATTCAATTTCTCCATACGAGCGATCGCCACGACCATCACGGATAGTATTACGGGATAGTATTTTCAAATTTAAAATGGGTTTGCTCTGCTATGTCGCGATGCTATGTTGCTTTGATTGCTGCCTGCATGCATAACTATCTTTAACCAAGGATCAACTTTAAGAAGCGTAGGAAAATCTCGTATCCATGTTTCCCAGGATCATATAAATTCAAACCTAAAATACAGGCTCGTCACCAATATCAACCTAGTCATAAATTGAAAAAGCAGAAACCTTAGCCACTTGAAAATGCAGGGCTATATTGTAAACATGCACCAGAAGATTCAAGTTTAAGGTACAGTTCTGCCCAAAAGAATATCCTTACGCCCGCAATCAATGCAAACAATTCGATCTCACCACGAAAAAGGCAATAAAAAAAGGATCGCATTTCTATACATAGCACTTGACTATGCTGTTGGAATCCATGGTTGCTTAAGTTTTGAATATGTTAGTATGTAATTTTATTGTAACGGTTTGTTCACTTACTGTTAAGACTTTTTTTTAATTTACTTCACAAAACTTTTAATTTATTGCTTGGAAAGCGCGTGTAATTACCTAGAAGCTGAACACAATTCACCTTTATGATAGCAATCATACTAAACAGCAACGCTGTAGGACCTCTCTGTCAAACCAACATGAATAAATCACCTGTTTTTTAAATTGTTTGCGCATTAACGCAACGGTGAATATTATCTGATGGCGCAAACACTCAGATGTAAAATCTGTTACGCTCACTAAGTTTATGATCATTTCACGTTTTTCTCAAAACTGTAAAAAAGTTTCATGAATCGTGTTCAATGTTCCCTTTGGCGTAAACTGCAGTTGTAGTTGTAACCGCATAAATTAGTGATGCATTGATAACATGTCTCCCTTTCCCAGCCGTAACCATTAGAGTTAAGTGAAAAATTGCGCTAATGCTTGCCAGACAACAAATGAAACACGTGACAAAATCAGAGATTGAGCTCATGCACTGTACAGAGCTATCTCTGAGCTATACCAATTAGTTACAGTTGGTAACTGCTAACTAAGAGGTTAAATTTGTGAGAAAAATGTACGTTTGCTATGTATTTGTCTTCGTTAGATACTGAATGTTTCATTTTTTGAGATCTCTGTGTTTTTTTTAACCAAAAATCATTCCGGTAAGCGAACTACCAGTAAAAAAAACCCCAGTAAAACACATCCAGTAAGCGGTCACCTATTGTACCTTTATTACTCATCTGCTAGGTGGTAACGCGGTGCATGATAATGTTTGAAATTTGAAAGTGCTAAACATAATAGCAAAATAATTAAAAAATATTAATAAAAGCACTTCAAAAGAGATTTTTGTCGTTTTTAGCCGAACACACATCGATGTAAGTGAGTGAGAAAATGGTACTCCTCCAATCGTCGATACATGGTTCCTGTGATTGTACAGGAGGCACCTTACCTAACCGATGAAGGGGCTGTAAGATGGCTGTATTGGGCCTGCTATTTTGTTGGATTCTCGGTAATAATGGTATACTGTCGGGAGATTAGTATTCCGTGCACGTTTCACGGTTTGGATAGCGGAAACATGTCTAAGCTGCGATGGCGTGGCGATGGCCTTCTCTAGACCCGGTGTAATGATGTGTTGAGCAAATGGGGAATCACGCGCTTTAGTTGTTTAAATCGAAGCAGCAGCTAACAGAGCTTACTTTGACAGAAGTGATCGCCTCACTGGTAAATGACAGTACTTTGGTGTCGGACACTTTTGTAACGCCAGTGTCACGTCGGTTTGTCGGTGATATAACTGCTTTAAAATAGATTAACCAATAAGCTTCAAAATTGTAATCTTTATCAATTGCGATTTTCCTCTACTAGATGCAAACGTTTATTCATTATCACTATGCTATTGGTTTAAATTTTTTGTCAGAAAAAAAGCATTAGAGGCAAAATCAACTAACAAACATATAACATATGATATACCATACCAAGTCATTGAAAGAAACTAATGAACTCGCTCGATCGATGTTTGAGAATATTGAACTTGACCGCTGATTTGTAAGACTTTGACATAGCTCAGACCATATTCAGCAAACTTCTACGGCTATTTCATTTATGGGCCACGTAAAACAAGTCAATCATATTTTATGTATATACATGCACGCGTAAAATCAAACTGTTGCACCCGTTTTAATCGCTTAGATTAAAACGCATAAATTTTGAATAAATAATGAAATAAACAAATAAACTTGTACGTTGAATAAACGTTTAACTTTGTTCTGTACAACCTTAGAAGCTTTTTTAACACTCAAAAAAATCAGGAAACCTGCAGGAAACGTTTCTTATAGCCAACGAAGAAGGAACACTTTCCGTTGAAGTTTAGCCGGTCGAGGATTTACCACTAACGAAGGATGATTGGTTGAATGGGAACACGGTTGCATGACCATCCAAGCGGGCATGGTTGAGAAAGTTAAATCTGCCGAGCTGACGAACAAAAAAGTACCATGCCAGCGACTCCCGCCTCTTGATATCCCTATTTCTTTGGAGTTCTGAAGATTCTTTGAAAATTCTCTTAACCAAGTGTCCAGCAATGTCCGGTTTCGGGCACGAACAAAAACTTGTCGTTCCCGTTGTAGATACTGGTCGGCGGTGAGTTGTCTGCAGTGCTTCACCGGAGTGCGGTATCTTTGGCAGTAAAATGTATGCTAAGTTGTTGTTTATTGGTTTCTTGACTGGTTCTGCTATAGCTGCTTGAAGGCAAAAGATTACAATGATGTACTATAGAATATTGTAGACACAGTAATATGAATGATGCACAATTTCTTGGAACGTTCGTTCGACGTTCTTTGACGCTTACGGGCTAAAATTTACTTCCTTCAGGACAAAAATCAAACCCCACAAATTGAATGCTTCCTGTTTATTGAGTGAATTATAAAGTTAAAATAGTTGCAAGGTAGAGCTATTTTGTGAGGCATTTATAATCCATTGGTAGTTGATAAATGTTGTGTCAAACCGTATGAGGTTCAATTTAAGATTAACATTTATTAAAACTACAAAAAAAAAACTTTCAAAAATGTATGAAACAGCATCAAAAGTTAATGGTTTGCAAAAGGACTGTAAGCGTCATTTGATGAAATAATATATGCATTTGGAATTTGACTGCCTGTTTTTAACGTACTCAATCAATGCACTTGTTTATTTTTTGTTCCAGGTAAATCCAGGTGAATTTCAATCATTTTTAAATTTCACATTTATACCACAGTACCTGCTACCTGTTATTTGTCGTAACATTTTTTTTCATTCTTAGAAACATTAAAAAAATGCATCGTACCTGTGAGCAGATTTGTTTGTATTTATTAGTTTTTTTATTAAATCATTATTTTTACAACTTTCGTTATTCTCAAATGCAACTGTGACTTTTTCGATTGATCTTTGCTTTTTTGTCTACATGAGTTTTTGTTTCTTTTGTCTTTTCCTTTTTGTACCACAATATATATGAAAAACCTACAATCAAAACATGACTCACAAACCAATTATTAGTTGAGATTGCATCTTCTTCCTCCCAATAAAAACAATCGTGCAGTGTTTTAAATGCTTTGTTTAGTCGGTAAGTTTTAGTTGTCTACATGTCTTTCATTTTCTCTTTGTATTATTTTATGTTTCTTGTATAGTTCGTCTAAGACCTGTTGTCATGTTTGCTTTGTTTTGGACTCTGTTTTATCCACACGCCACGGCCAAAGCGGTCGTATGTACTACCGTGCTTTAGAACGTACTTGCTTGTTCATTTGTCTATCCATCATTCAAGCGCAAAGAAGGTATGGAAATAATCGATCAAAAATGCACCTATTTTCGTTTGTCAATTACCATTGGGGTATGTAAGTGTAGATGTCGTTTGATTTAATTTTGTGTTCTTTTTTTTTTGGTGAGAAAATAAACTTACCTGTTTTGGTATTTTATGTTAGAATTCTCTCCATCTCGTTTACATACATACACACACATACACAATTAAATGAGTCAGGTGTATTTGCGGTTCGATCAGGTATCGTACTTATGGTTTGAAATCGTTGCTCTTGAAACGACTAACTACTTTCTTTTTAAAAATAAATAAATTATTTTTATTTGATATAACGCCAAACCAACTAAAACTTTATAGCACGAGCCAAACCACCACCAAACTACTTGATAACCGTTACCAAAGTGCCGCGTCTTTTTTTCGCCATCGCGCCGCAAAACCGCTCGATCATCGTACTCCGCTTCGTCCGATCGCTCGCTCTCTCGGTTTTCGGTTCGCTCGTTCTCCTCTCGCAACTATCCGCAATATTTATTCTCACGGCCGCCCCTTTAGCCGCAGCTACACGTAGGCTTATCGAAAACGGATCGTAGCGGGCAAGGTAAAAAAAAACACACACACACATAGAAATCATTGCTGGAAGAGTAATGCATAACAACTTGAAAATCAACAATGCGTTCATCTTTCAATAGCCAAAGTTGCCACACTCAAAAAGCACTATGAAAAAAGCTGTATAAATCTGCCACTCCATCGAACCAACTCAACTGTATTGCAAATTAATCAAGTAAACACGATTGATTCTTGAAGCGTAGTGCGGAGGTCTCTTGTGAGTCCAATAATCTTATAAAATTTAAAATAAAATGCATGCTCAAACGGATCATAAATAATTAAAGAAAACTATATGGAAAAGAATTCTTTTATTCTTGTACCAAACATTATAAACCATCTTTTCGTTGTGTTATTTGTTCAACAAAACTCCACTGCAAAATTTGGATACATTTTCGCCTTCTACGCTCTTATGATTGCTAAGCGAAAGGAAAATGCCACAAACTGCACTCTACTAACGATAATTTATCACAACGATTGAAGTTGTGTCGAGCAGCACGTTCGTACAATAAACGCTTCTCAAATCCTGTCTTTCGATCAATTTTTAAAAAGCCCTGCTCCTCCTCCCGTCCCTTTCCCATCACTATCATCCTTATCGTGCATTTGATTTACCGCATCATCGTTTAAAGCGATAGAAATATTCGTCGTAAGTGATTGAAAACACAAGTTACTCATTGCCTTGCACAAGTGAGTTGCTTTATTTATCTTTCCGTAAAATTGATCTATTTCCATGTATCCTCCCGATAAAAGATGGTTGTAATCAAGTTCCTGTGCAAAACACAATTGAATCCATAGTTGTAAAGTTTCTCAATAAACAGAGGAGGATGTTTGAAGAGACGTTGATTCGAAAACCAGCGCCGATATTAGTGAACAACCACATCGACCTCGCCAAGCGGTTAACTGAAGCATTATGCGACTAAACTTTTTTTTTCATCCTTAAAACAAGGTCTTAAAATGGAAAGAACCAAAATCGACCCGTGTCCTATCGAAACGATTTTTTATTCGTTTAACGATATTCGTTGAACTGCGGTGCTGGATTTAAGCGCTTGTCGTTCCTTCAGGAACTCACAACTCTCGCCCCAGTACGAGTCCGGACAGATGCACTTGTACTTCAGGCGTGGCTCCTGGTTGATGCAAGTGCCCCCATGCAGACACGGATAGTCTAAACACTCGTTCCGATCGATGCAGGTTTCGCCTTCCGGTGAGATGATCATACCATCGCCACAGCTGTACCGAAAAATATTCAATTCAAACATAAGCTGTCAGTTATTTGACTAAAAAGGCCATGCTCTTTCACAGTAAACGGGGTCGAGGTACTAACGTGCACTCGTGCTTGTTCCACAGGTCGACACACTCGAACGGATCCGGACAGTACGCGTTCTGGCAAGGATTGTTGGAGGAACAGTAGCGGTCGATGTTCTTGGCCATCGTGGCCTGAGCCCACTGCGTACCGTTGGTGGCTGGCGGAAGTGGCAAGCTTTTACCGTCCAATCTGCAAAGGAAAGAGAAGAGATCATTATAAACCAGACATGTCAAATATACGGCCCGCGGGCCACATGCAGCCCACGAAGGCTCCTATTCCGGCTCGCAAAGAACTTTGGCAGTTATTTGAATGAAGCAGAAATAGATTGTAAATTATAAGATAAGAAAAACGGGTGTATAAATGTTGAATCACTGAAGAAGAAGGTTTCAATATATTTAAAAACCATGAAAAAACCCTCAACAAAGGTAAAAACTGTATGAGGTCGAATGTATGCTGGTAGTCTCTTTTGCACAAAAAAATGGCCACATATCTAGCCAATATTGACTGATGAACTGATAAATTTTGATTTATCGTTATTAGTCATTAGCGTTGTCAAAATGCAGCATTTGTACTTCGTGTGTCATAGTGTCAAGGCAATATACGAGGTTTAAAGAACTGTCCAGGAAGTCTAAAAGCTAGCTGATATCCGAAGCAATTGAATATGAATTATTTAATTTCCGAGTACGCGCGACTGCCACCGAAATAAAGCATGAGTAAACTCATAAATTTCATGCACTGTTTAAGGGAGGCTACGAAAAAAACTATAAATAACATTCTAGGTGCAAAAATAAGTCCCAATTGATGTTTGCCGATTGGAAGCACTCTCATTCCACCGCCACCCAACAGCAGACCGCGAGAATATTTTGAACCGTAATCCGGCCCGCAACCCAAAACAACTTTGACATCACTGTTATAACCTAGTACCCAGAAAGCATTTGCTGTCATATCCGCTGGACTTACCTTATATCGTCGATGCAACTCTTCTGATAGTCCGATTTGACATCGTACGTCTTGACGCCGTTAAACTCTGGCTTTCCGCCCGCATACACACCCTCCTGCTTGTCCACTGACAGCCACTGATGTCCATCGAACGAGAAGCTTTGGTTGAAGTTGGCACCCTCACCCCCATCCAGTTCTACGATGGCCGCCGAACCGTACCGTTGCACCTTAACCACGTGCCACTGTCCGTCGTCCACCTCTACCGCCGTCAACGCTACCTCCTGTTCCTCCACCTGGCCCGTGTTTAAGCTGTACCGGAAGTACACCTTGGCGCCCTTCAGCTCAATGATGCCGTACTCGCGCATATGCTGATCGCTAATGCGGAACAGCTCGCCGTACGCTTCGCGCGTGCGGAACCTCAGCTGAATCTGCGTCGTGAACTTGTCCGGCTCGAAGCTGAGCGCATATTTTACGTAACTGTGCGTCTTGAACGTGGTTGGAGTAGTGGGCAAGCTGCAGTACGTGCCCGTCCAGCCGGGATTGCATTCACACTTGGCTTTGTTATAGCTACCGACACATTTGCCATGCTCGAGACACCGGGCGACCTGCGGATTCAGATCGCACACCTCCTGCGTGTACAAACAGCCGGGCGCACTACCCTTCGATAGTCCCGGGTGGGACAGGTCGTATAGAATTCCGTTGTGCTTAAACTCGCGAATGCACCCCTCGAAACCGACCCCAACCGGCATGTACTGCCAGCGGCTGTACGTGTAATCAAACTTGTCCCTAAACACACCGCCAATCTGGAGCGGCGTGTTGAGATTCAGATATTCGTTGAACTGCGGCACCTTGCCCAGCGCCTGGCAGGTGTGGTCGACAAAATCGACCAGGTTGCCTTCGTCGGCTTCGGTGATTTCGGCCGTCTTGCAGAAATCGACCACCATCTTCACTTTTTCCGTGTCCCAGAACAGATCAATCCGGTGCCATTCGCCATCGCTGAGCGGATGTTTGGTCACGATGCGTAACTCTAGCGTACCCGAGCCGAAGTCGATGAGAAACCGTGGATAGCCCTGCTCCAGCTCGAGTGAAATAAAGTCGGAGAGCTGCTTCGAAGTGTCATCCTCCTTGGGTGGTGTGATAGGTCCGTTGTAGAAAATTAAACCGTCCGGTTTCGTTGTGATGATCTCGACACTAATGTGCGACTTATCGCACATGTCAAGCGGTGGGTACCAGGCCCAGCCACTGCCGCGGAAGCTACGCACGACCTGCTGACAGCGAGGCCCCGTATAGCCCGGTGGACACGAGCACTTGATACCCGACTTGGAATTGGTGCAGCGACCACCGTTCAGACAGGGATGGGATTTGCAGGTCTGCTGCTGCTTGTACTCACGCGAGCTGCATGCACACTCCGCAGTGGAGTTGATCTGCACCCCAACCAGGGCGGTTTTGTTCGCATTCACTAGGCAGGGGTTCGTCTGGACCTCGATGATGCTGGTGCACGACCCGGCACAATCCGCATTTTCCAGCAGACACTCGTCCACGTTTACCATCGTGATGTTGATGCCCACCTCCTGCTCGATTTCCTCTTTGTGCAGCAGTATTACGCCGTTTAACTGCAACGCCTTGTAGTAGTACGCCCCGTGCACGGCGAACCGCACATCGGTCAGCGGCACCGACCGGTCCTTCATCTGCACACTGAACACGTCCACATTCTTCACGTCTACGTTCAGGAGCTCCGCCAGCTTGTATCGAAACCGCTCCAGCTTGCTGCGGAAGATGTTCTGGGTGCGATAGTTCCAGATGCGTATAAAGTCCTCATCCGTAATGCCGGACAGCTGGATCGAGCCGGAGTTGACGATCGCCTCGTACGAGATGTGCTTCACCACCACTGACATGTTGGCGTACGATTCCTGCGCATGCTTGCGATCATATATCTTGAAGCGCAGCTTGTAGCGTCCCTCGCGTGCACCGCGCCGCATCGTCACCATGCCAGATGTGTCGTCTAGCTTGAAGCGTGGATTCTCGGCCTCATCCCAGTAGAACAACTTGTCCGAGGTGTCCCAATCGTCGAGATCGTTAACAAACACACGCCCGATCGGTGTGTCCGGCGCCTGACCTTGGTAGTTGTACACGATCACCTCCTTGGAGCCGGGCTGCATGATGTTATCGTTCAGATCACCGATCGTGATCGTCAGCGTGCTGGTGCCGGTTTGCGGTGGTGTACCCGAGTCCTTGATAACGATCGGAATGGTATACTGCTTGCGGTACTCACGATCAAACGAGCCGAGCGATGAAATGATCGCCATACCGTCACCTTTGTTACTCTGTTCCACCTTGAAGGACGTCCGAATCACATCGTCTGCGTCCGGGTCCATGCGGAACTGGAACGGTGCCCCGTTGCCCTCAAGCCGGTCATCGTTGTCAACGGCGGAGATTTCGATAATCTTCGACGGCGGTGAGTTTTCGAGCAGAATGGGCCGATAATCTTCCGCGAATATCGGCGCATTATCGTTGATGTCCTTCACCAGTACGGTCAAGATGGCGGAGGCCGTGCGCGGCGGTACACCGTCATCGGTGGCCAGAATCTCGAGCGAGTGTTTCGCCATCGCCTCCCTATCCAGTTCACGCTGGATCGTCACCGTACCTTCCTGGTCGATGGCAAACTGACGCTTCCGGTCCGTAGCACGATTAATGCTGTAGGTAATTTTGCTCTTGCCGCCCTTATCGATGTCGACTGCCTTGAAGGTGCCCAGGTGTTTGCCCACGTCCGCGTTCTCGTACACCGCCGCCTCGATGTGCGGTTTCTTGAAGCGAGGCGTATTATCGTTAATGTCCTTCAGCTTCACAATCACCCACGAATGGTCAACGTGGTACTTGTCGCTCTCGTCAATCTCATCGTTATCGATCACCTGTATCCGAAAGCGAAAGCCATTTATCTGCATCGGATCCTCGAAGTCTAGCGGCTGGACCACCTTCAAACTCCCCGTACCGTCCGCGTTCTTTACCATCGCAAACTTATCCGCCCCGTAACCACTGCTTTCAATAATTTTATACTGGAAATTGTTTATCTCATCATCATCATTTACCGTCACGGTCAATATCGGTGCCTCGGGCAACACACTACCGTCAGTTTCCTCCACCTCAACGAACCACTCGCCTTTGGTGAACCGAGGCGGCATATCATTCAGATCCTTCACCTTGATGGAAGCTGTTCCCGTACCCTTCAAACCTCCGCCATCGGTGGCCACAATCTGCAGCGAGTAGTCAGGCGTCTTCTCCCGATCGAGACAGCATACCGCCGTCGTGATGAGTCCCGTGTCTGGATTGATGTCGAAGATCGGTAAACCAGTATCCTCCTCGATCGCGTTCTTCTCGATCGAGTAAATCACCTTCGCGTTAGTACCTTCGTTGATGTCGTCATAGTCTTCGGCCTTTATTGTCATCACGTGCATGCCGATGGTGCCATTTTCGGTCACGTTTCCGTACGCAATCCCGTTCGGGAACTGGGGCGCATTGTCGTTGACGTCTTTCAGGTTGATCTGCACCTCCGTAAAGCCCACTAAACCCTCGCCTCCTTCGTCCTGCGCAAAGACGGTAAACTTCCAAGACGCTCGTCCGTGTGGTGGGTCTCGGTTCAGGGGCTAAACATTTGGAGGAAATGGTGTGGAAGGAGAACAATAGGCAATAGAGAAAAAAAAGTTATTAGTTACCATAATCTTTGATCTCAAAGACTGAAATGTATTATTCTACAAAATGGTTTCAAAATGAAATTTCAGTTGACTTAATAAAGTCTAACAAGACTCGAGACATTGCTGGTCCTTTGCGTCGGTTTTGTTCGTTGCGGCAAGAGAAAGGTTACAAAATTCCTTGATATAATTAAAATACTGTATTTACTTGAGGTTAAACTAGTGTCCGGTATACCGACCTCAAAAGAGTGAACTTTTAGTCCCACATGAATCATCTTGAGACCTCGCACACGATACAAGCGGGAAGTTATTCAAAACTGTTGAACAGACCAGAATCCAGTTTTGCTATCGAAAAGTTTCTCCATCGGTTTCATCGAAGTTTCATCGAACAGCAGAGACACATTAAGTCTTGCAGACGTGTAAGTTTCTGTACCGAAAATAAATCTGCTCTTAAATGTTTGCCAAGACTTCCAACGCTCAAACAATTCTGAAACAAAACGGTCATCACATCCCTTCGGCTTCCGATGGTAAATGGGTTTTGCCATGCACCACTCTGGTCGAATCTTATCAAACATACGAACATAAGAGGTTTCCCCTATTTCATTTCTAAGTTGTTGCAGGTTTTGGTTTTTAATTCCTTTACATTGCTTACCGTCAGCATGTAATCAATGCTTTCGTTTTATCTGTCGTCACTGGCAGACAACGGTGGTTAAATCTTGCGTACGCTTCCAAGTGCATAATGTTGACCTACCTTAAGCACAAATATTTCCCCAGTGGCCTTGTTGATGTCAAAGTAGCTGTCGGAGGGATTTTCGATGTCAATACTAGCCCCAGTCAGAAAGTAGATGATGTTGGTAGGCCGCTCTACGTCGGCATCCGAGGTGGTAGCCTGTTCCAGGCGAAGAAAAAGACATCAAATGAGAGGCAATAAGCGGCAAGTGGATGGAAAAAAACCGTATAAAGGGGAAACACGAAAATTCGGAAAAGTAAACAAAAGGGAACGCTTTTTTCTACGAACTACCGAAGTCGCTTAACAAAGGAAGATTGACTCAAGCAAATTCAGGCATTGCAAAGCCGCAAGGCTTTCGATAGACTTTCTCAGGTTTGCTCTGGGCTCTATCGAGCTCAAACAGCGTCGTAGCAAACGTGAACGGGAAATATGAATTCTTTGTTACCGGATTATTGGCATGACCATTTGCACGTTCGGATCGGTGAGATTGGATAGAAAACATCAACGCTCAACTGGCGTGTTTGGGTAGGTCGGTTGGGCTTGGCACGGTCCTGGACAGCCATCGCTTGTCAGTTGGAAAATTAGTTTTTCATTTTTTACTGCAAATTGCACTGCTCGATGATGTTGTATACTAAGTAGTTATTCGCTTGGTTTGAGATGAAATCGTTCAATATATTATCAACGAACACACCAGTCTAACATGACGTTCAAGTACAGCTTAAAACAGGTATGTGTATAGTAGCTCGAGGCAGCTATGACTTCATTAGTCCATGAATGTTATTTCAGAATGGTTGATTGAGTTGTTGCGACAAAAAGTCTGACTTGGTCACTGGAGTTTGTGATTGATTACTTTTTGTTTTATTGTCTTCAAAACATACAAGAGGAAGAGAAACATAGATAAATAAACATAATGATGTGTTGATTGCTCGTTTCCGACCGGCATGTACAACTGCTTGAGCCTCATATGAGGTAAGTGTGTGTAACTGTTAACGGAATGGACTGGAAGCGGTAATGTTTTCATGTGCTTTCCCATAGGCTAGTCTCTTCTGTAAATCTCTCATACGTATTACATTCTATTCTAAGCGTTAATTGCTCTTCCGTAGGAAAAAAAAGAGTCAAACGTGATTGGAGTGTATTGGCACTGCACATTTCTTTCCAATGGAACAATCGTACAACATTTTCTCAATTTGCTTACAGCACCGCTGCTTTAGGACACCGTAGGTACCCAATGCCTCTATACAAGCGGTTCAATAGAAAAGTAAGCAGATAGAATTCCACTCCTTTGAACACGGCAGGAAGCGTACTTATCGTTCTGTTTTTTGTTCAATTCTTTTCGCTGCATTCTCACAAGACAAGGAAATAGAACTTTGGAGCTGCGCATTTAAAAAGCTCAGCTTTTGCTATATGTGTGTTGCAATAGTCGGTCTCATGGTGCAGTCGTCATCTCGTACGAACTAATAATATGCTCGTCATGAATTCAAGCCTCTAATAGGTCGTGCCGCCATACGTGGGACTGACTATCGTGCTAAGGGGGGGGGGGTCACCCGCTTCGGGGGAATTAACTGAAATGGCCATATTTATGTTAAGCTACATCATGTTCATGTTCATTCGATCCTATTTCTAGTGCCAACATTGTGTATGTTTGTGAGTATCACTTAGAGTCGGATCGTCGAAAGGTCGGTTCTGGGAACGTATCTACGTCTGTGTCTAGGATACGAATGTGGAGGTCACAATAAATAAGCTTTCGGGAAGGGTGAGTGCAAAATACCGACGCAAACCGAAAAGAATGTGTCACGGGTGTGTATTTATATTCATTGAAAAGTTTCCTTCTTAGATTTCACGCTCATTCTAGTCAATGTTAGTAACGTACACAAGCCTTTGTGACGCACCGAGTGACGTATCCCCTGCGCGAAGGCAAATGGGGCAAACCCGCAATCAGAAGCCAGTTGGCTATGCGTTAATTTCACCCGACTAGCGGACCGAATGTAGCTGGGCTACCAGATGTGCACAGCGCCTGTGGCATTAAATAGCAGTCTGGTTTTGCGAAATTGCTTCGCCAACAACTCGCTTTGCTGCTTGTCTATAGGGCGGTTTTTATTGGAGCAAACTTCGTGGGAGCATTTGGGGCACTTTAAATGTGTGTCTGCTGTGAACCATCAATCATCACCAGGCACGCGATAATGTGAGAGGGATTTGGCCAGCGGTGGAGTAGCGTTAGAATCCCCACTCAAATTACCCACACATACACAACACACACAAACGCAAATAGGGTGCAGGAAGTTAGTTAAACAACATACAGCAACAATCTCAGCACAGAAACACAGATGACGCCAGTGACAGCCGATGTGCTTGGGAACATGACAAAGTGTGATGCAACACTAGGCTAGAGCATGCTATAGGAAAAGGCACTCGACGACATACTCGGAACAGGAGGCTCAGAACAGGATGCGTCTTGTATGCGTAGGAACGTCAGGCCAATGTGTGTAGCGACAGTGGCATGGTATTGGTATGAAAATATCAACGGACCTCTAGCCATAAATAATGATTGCTTGAGACGTACGATAGCGAAAATAGAAACACAGAGAGGAAAAAAGGAGGAATAAAGAAGCAAAAAGATGGAGAGTGAACGCAGCAAAGCATTTTTCAGGATAGAATTTTCGTAATGACATCTTTACCACGTCATAAGCTTGTTAAGATTTATCTTTCACCTCGTTAGTATGTGCTGCAGAGCGAAAGTGTCCCGTTGACGTGTAGTGAAGCAACCGATGGCAGTACGTGCCTTTCGATTACTGACTTTTACCGTCATCAACTAGTGGTTGCAATGGGGACGTAGTTACGGACAAACAGGACAAACCATGTATTGGATTGGGGGAATCGATCCCATCGTGGCTTTGGTTGAGTGCACGTTGACGTTATTATGGTCGTTATCGTTTCCCCGTCACATTGCAAATGCTGCCAGAAAATATTGTCCAGCATGCGATACCAAGGGTTGAAACGAGAGAAAACCGGAAAATCATGTGTGGCACTGCACGGTGCTCGGTAAATAAGATTATGCTTTTGCCTCACTGAAAGTTCTTTTACTTATGTGTACGGAAGCGACAGACTGAAGACGGCTCGGTTCGTATGCAAAAGTGGGGAAAGTTGCTTGTTTGGTTGACGTTTTTCGGTACGGGCGGCAATATTTTTTTATTATTATTTCCATAATATTGATCTTGTACGATGTAACGTGTAATTATTTTTTTTAGTTCAAAGAGAGGTGATATAATTGAAAATAATATTGAAAACAATTACATGCAAATAAATGTTGTGGTTCAAAAATGATAGCAAAATTTGAAAAAATAAATATATACATTTTACACTTTATATACAATATTTAAATATATACAATTTCCATTCAATATACACTCTCAATTAATTATGTGCCAAGCGAGCACTAGCAATGATAACCCTAGGATGCAATAGGAAAGTGACGATTAATTTCTGAATGCTTTAAGCTGAAAAACTACCCCATTAGCCACCGACGCTCAATAGTAAGACATGTTTATATCCATCAGCCTCCTCATCAGCATCACTATTTCCTTCACCATCTCCTCACTAACTGACCAACAATTTTGCGATCGCCAGTAGCAGCTCAGAGGTGGAAGGGAACGGACGTGTTTCTCTTGCGTTGCAAAATAGTATCCGAATATTAAAGCGATCACTCTCTCACACCACTCTACCCGTCATGGGAAAGAGTAGGTCGCTGCGAGGGACAAAATCCCTAGCGTCATCCACGCTTAGTGTTGACACACTAATACAAAGTCGGAAGAGGCCAAACAATGAGAATAGCTTCGAGTTACTGGGTCAACTCGACAAAAACGAACCTCGTGCTAAACAAGCTGCTATCAATAATCAGAGTGCTCCAAACTCTAAATCGACAAAACCTCCACCAATAACGGTTAACAGTACGTCAGTGGCGTATATACATAAGACCATTGTAAACGTCGGTGTAGTACGGTACACCACAAAACCAACCAGACATGGAACAATAGTGCAAGTCGATGAAGTAAAAGACTATAAAAAAGTGATCAACACATTCAAAGAAAGGAATGTAAGCTACCAATCATATCAGCTAGAGGAAGACAAAACAACGAAAGTAGTTTTGCATGGTCTATTTGATCTACCAACCAACGAAGTGACAGAACTTCTTAAAGAAGAAAACATCTTCCCAGTGGAGGTAAAGAAACTCCCAATAAAGAACAAGAAGTACGACGAACACGCCGTATATATACTGCACTTCCCTAAAGGCACTGTGAGCCTTCAACTGCTAAAAAATATCAGAGCAGTCAATCATTGCCGAGTAAATTGGGAATACTTCTCAAGCAAACCAGGTCCCATGCAGTGCAAACGCTGTCAACTCTTCGGTCACGGTGCAGCTAACTGTAACCGTGCCAAAAAATGCTATCTATGTGCTGGTGAGCACGATTCGATCATCTGTCCACTAACAGCCGGGTCATCAGCAGGAGACGGACGAGTACCCGCACACAAACTCAAATGCGCAAACTGCGACGGCAATCACACCGCTAGATTCCACGAGTGCTCACAAAGACCGGTTCCCGTAGCCAAAAACACAACACACACAAACCGTAAGTTTGCACCATGCGCCACAGACTTTCCATCACTACCACAAAAACCTCCTCTTCAAGGATGGACTCAAAGGGTTCAAACTAATACAAACCAGCAACGTTACGCTAACACTAACAATGACCTGTTCGATAGGACTGAAATCTTACCGATAATAGAAGAAGTTATTAGCAATCTCGCACCATGCAAATCGAAGCAAGAACAGTTGATGACAATTTTTGCCATCGTAACAAAATACTGCATGCCATCTAAATGATTAATGACACTCTCAAAATATCATACTGGAATGCCAATAGTGTCCAAAACAAGCGTATTGAAATAGTAGATTACATAGAAAAATTTAATATAGACGTATTATTGATTAGTGAAACATACTTAAAGCCGAATATAAGTTTTTACATTCCTAATTATAAAGTGCATAGGTTTGATAGAATTACAGGAGATAAGGGCGGTGTAGCTATATTGATTAAAAATGAAATCAAACATAGGTTAATGAACTCTCTTAATCTTAAAGTGTTAGAAGCTATAGCAATCTCAATAGAAACACCAGGTGGAAATTTAACACTCATATCTGTATACAATCCGGGTGCAAACAAAAACTTGATAGCTTTCAAAAATGATGTAGGTAACCTAACTAGACACAATCAAAACTACATTATTTGCGGAGACCTGAATGCAAGACACAAATATTGGAATTGTTTATCTTCTAACTCAGCTGGAAAGGTCTTGTTTGAGAAAATGCAAACTGGATTATTTTCGATACACTGGCCGAAATCCCCCACCTTTTATTCATCAGACCCCAAAAAGTCCCCTTCAACCTTGGACTTAATACTAACCAATATCTCACACAATATTTCTGACCCAAAAACTTTTACCCAACTATCATCAGATCATCTCCCAGTAGTTTTCAAAATCCTTCGTACTAAACCAATAGCCATACCAAACAGATCAATATTTAATTATAGAGCTGCCAACTGGGAGTCATTTCAGAATCATATAAACAATAACATAGATTTGACCGAACTAAACCTTCAAAGCATAAAACATCCTAAACAACTAGACCATATGATCAAAAATATTAATAACTATATAACTGAAGCTCATAATATTGCAGTACCAAGGATTAAGCCAAGCCTTTACAATATTCAAATCCCACAGTTTATAAAAGATTTAATTACAAGAAGAAACCTTATACGACGCAAATGGCAAAGACATAGAAAATGTAATAGTCTAAAACAAACATACACTAGCCTAAATGTAAGAATTCAATATGAACTAGATTTACTTCGTAATGATTCGTGGTCTCAGAATCTCATTAAGATTAACCAACATACAAATAACAACGAAAAAATGTGGAAATTCGTTAAAATAATTAAAAACAAACAAAGTTCTATGCCACCATTAAAAGTAGATAACAAAATTCACATATCACCTGAAGAAAAATGTGAATTAATTAAAAAGCAATTTGAATCTGCCCACAAAATTACTAACGATTTGATCAGTCCCATGGAAAATAAAGTAAATTCAACGGTTAGAAGATTCTTAAAAACTAATCGTTCGCTCAGCCTTGACAACACCTTATTGAGTTCTCCAGCAGAGCTAATAAAAATAACAAAAAATCTTCATAACAAGAAAGCCACTGGCACTGATATGATTAATAACAAATGTCTCAAAAAACTTCCCATAAAGGCAATTATTTATTTGAATTTTATATTTAATGGTTGTTTCAAAATTGGATATTTCCCTACCCACTGGAAACAAGCCAAAATAATAGCTAACCCTAAAGCTGGTAAAGATAAATCCTTACCGGAAAGCTACCGTCCTATTAGTTTGCTAAGTAGTATAGGTAAAATATTTGAAAAGTTAATCGCGAACAGAATTCGAGTTCACACGGAAGCTCACAACATTATCCCTGCATCTCAATTTGGTTTTCAACCGTCCCTTTCAACAACACATCAATTAGACAGACTCACCAAATCAATAAAGTACAATAGAACTACAAAAAAATCAACCGGAATGGTTCTTCTCGATAGTGAAAAAGCTTTTGATACCATATGGCATAAAGGTTTATTATTTAAGCTTATTTCCTATGGTTATCCAATTACGCTCATTAAACTTATTGAATCATTCCTATCCAACAGGAAAAACAAGGTTCACATTTCCAATACAACATCAAATAGCTTCACTCCTGTGGCAGGGGTGCCACAAGGTAGTATTCTTTCCCCCTTACTTTTCAACATATTTATTGCGGACATACCTAAAATGAAAAATTGCACTCAATACCTATACGCAGATGACTTTGCTGTGACGAGTACTGCCAAACATCCAAAAACTATTATAAAATCACTCAACAAATCACTAGCCTTGTATAGCAAGTACTGTCGAGATTGGAAGTTAAAAATTAATGGATCTAAAACAGAGGCCATATTCTTCACACGATATGTAAGTCATCGAAAAACTCCAAACAATAATTTGATGATAGATGGTGTATCAGTGCCTTGGAGTAATAAAGTGAAATATTTAGGGGTACTCCTAGACAAACGTTTAACATTCAAGTATCATATCGAAAATGTAATAACGAAAGCTGAAAAAACAATTAAAATATTATACACATTCTTGCACAGGAAATCCAAGTTAAATCTAAAAAACAAGCTATTAATTTACTATTGTTTTATTAGACCATTGTTAATCTACGCTTGTCCAGTATGGAATAAGATTGCCAAAACACATTTAAAAAGCCTTCAAGTACTCCAAAATAAAGTACTTAAAATGATTGTTAACGTTCCACCTTGGTTTAGAACTTCATCTCTACATTCCTACACAAACACCGAATTACTAACTAGCATTATAGTAAAACATAATTTAAAATATAGAGTTAAATGCTACAACAGCACCCGCCAGGTAATACGTGAATTAAACAGAATCTAGGAAGATTTTAGGTTAGTTATATTTAGTTAGATTGTAAGTTAGGATAGAATTAGATTAGAAACAAATTATTTTTGCAGGGGGTTTTTTATAAATTTTTCCCTCTAGAAAATTTAAAGGCATATAATTATCTAATCATACAAATCGGCAAAGCCAATAGAAAAATTAGTAAAACCAATGAGGAGAGTATGCATACGGACCCATTATAAAAATGCACAATGTAATAACATTTTCATGTACAAACCAAACAATAAAACTACTACTACTACTACTACTACTACATTTTGCGATCGTTCAGCAAACTATCTCATACATTAAATAAATGTTTTCCAAAGATATGCTCATTCAACGAGTGTGTGCGTCGTCGCACTGAGCTTGTGCAATGGCATACAGCTTCATAGGAGTCCAGAGATCCCTGTGACCATCGGAAGCATTTGTGTTTTGGCCCGGTGGATGTGTGAGGCTGGTGTCATAAAGCATACCTCGTTTTACGACCAAATACCACCGACCAAGAGAAGCAATGTAATGGTCAGGGCCATAATTGAACATTCGAAAGGAATAAAATTGATAAGTGTCTTCCATCGTACGGAGGTCATGTATTTCACTTCACCCCAGGAAAGTGCTGCCAAAAGGCTGCTACCATCACACATGCACGTCCGTGCTGCTGGGAGTGTCTTTTCTAAGCCTTTATAAAGCTAATGAAAAATACAAATGATCTTCTCAGTGTCCAATGGTCTTTGGGTGGAGGGGGATAGATGAAACTACCTACCAATGACCATCGGCCTCTACCACTAGTGGGACACTATGCCACGTACGCATCGTCGTTGAGCTTTTGGGGAAGACAAGTGCCCTGTTTCTCTATGGGACAAACAAACCAAATGGAGAAGCACTGGAAATTGAACGTATTAGGGCAAATAAAAGTTATGCTTTATTTTATAGGTTTGCCACTTCCCCGGTTCTTCAGGACCTTTTATGCTTCCTCTACTTCAAGGCTTTACGATCGATTCTACATGTTTGCAGTTCATGTGTTGCGATCTGCAAATGAGGGTGACAAATGGAGAAGACATCTGTGGCATAAGAGGCCTGCGTGTATACAGGTTTTAGCTTTGGTGTAACATTTTACAGCCACATAATTCCGGACGGACGTGATTCACCCAGCAATGTTGTCAGTTCTGACCGTGTTCTTTCCCAATTTATTTATTTTCTTAGATTCATTTGGTTCACTCCTTTCTTATCTTAGTATGTTTACTGTTTCAGACGTTTCAAAGACTATTATTGCCACCGTTCCATAGGCGAGTTGATAAGTGAACTTGGGTTCGTTCGCGGGCCGTTTCTTCGGTCCATAAGAGGACACGTTTGTGGAGTCTACAATTAAGACGGACCTGAAACCTATTATGCTCCTTTTATGAAGCAGAACCAGGATGATAGAAGCTTCGAGCAGAACCAGGATGAAAGTGTGTGAGTTTGTGGGACGGGAGTAAATTTGTCGTAAAAGAGTAGATATGTTTAAACGTTTTCAAGGTAACCTTACGTGCGCATATTCCCACCCTGCCATAAGTAGTGTGGTATGGCTGAAACAATTCGCCTTTGAGTCAAAAAACGCAAGAATAACAACGAATAACGAATGCACTGGCAAAATATTGTGCGAGAAAGTTTTAAATCTAACTTTAACGGCCCAAAAGTCGTGTAAGGGAGTGCATATATGTTTTACGGTATGTACAGTCACCCATCGTCAATTGCATGCTACGTTTCGTAAGCTAGTACGACCAACTTTACGACACCATTTGGTGCTTCGGCACGATCTCGACTTTCTAGTTGGGCTGGGTAACAGTCACGTAAATGACGAAGACTGTTTAGCTTCACTAATATTAAGTGAAGCTAAACAGTCTTCATCATTTACCTCTTGCAAACATTTTCAATTACGTGTTTGTGTGCAGTAGGTGAAGGAAATAGAAGGAAAGGAGTTGTGGAGGTGGGACAGGAGAGAACTGTTGGCATTGTTTGGAGTGTTTGATTTTATGGAGAGGATGCTCCATTTCGTTGATTAATGATCGGTAGAATCGAAAAGCTCATGCGACGGACAGATAGCAAGGGAGAAAGTTTGATCAAAGTGAAATTAGTAACTACGACAAGCTTTTGTGAGGAGGAAAATGGAGTGTGTTCGAATCGGGTAGATAGGAAAATGGTATTTGGGATGCTGAGAGAAGGAGGAGTTTTCAGTTTAAGAGCCATGATTCGATAACTTTATGATCTTTAGTATATCGAGTATTAAGAACGATTATTAATACGAAATCCAAAATGCTCTTCTTCTTCTTCTTCTTCTTCTTTGGCACAACAACCGCTGTCGGTCAAGGCCTGCCTGTACCCACTAGTGAAGTGAGCTTGGCTTTCAGTGACTTATTGTTACCATAGCAGGATAGTCAGTCCTACGTATGGGGGCACGGTCTATTCGGGACTTGAACCCATGACGGGCATGTTTTTACGTCGTACGAGTTGACGACTGTACCACCAGTCCGGCCCAAAATGCTCTTATGACTCACAATTCCATAATTTTATATTTTTTTTTTTTTTTTTTTTAACAGCTTAAGGTATTTAAAAATATCGAAGGTCATATTTGTTAAAGCAAATTTGTTAATTGTGATGGAATAATAATGCTCCGATAGTTACGATCAAAATATTAGTGGTTTAACAAAACAACATAGCACCATCGCGAGTTCTAAGCTTATGTAAACCAAGTAATTATGTTGATTTTCACTTTTTATTAATCTTACTGAAATGTTTATGAAAGTTTTTCTAGGTTTGAAACATTTTGATTTTTCATTGAATGAAAGATTTGAACCATTTTTTATTATTTTCTTAAAATCTACAACTCATTCAGGTGATATATTTGTCAAACAGTAATTTTGATTGCACCTTTGTGGTTCGCATTAAAGTGATATACTTATATTACTTTCGCTCGTTTGTATGTGCTTATTTTCTTTTAATGTCTTGTAGTGTTGTACATAACATTAGCAAGACATTAGAATGAAATGTCTTCAACCATGAATTTCAGCCTTTACAAGGTTATACTTGACAATATTACGGTAAAAGCAACATGACTAAAGTTTTTTACACTATTTTCTACACAAACAATGCAATGGTAGTGCGGCAGTTTGCTGCCTTGTAAATAAACAAACAAACAAATACAGCAAAATTACAACAAGTCTAAACAAGGAGCCGGGCAGAAAAATGCTACGCAGCACTCACAAAGAGATGCTGCCTGCTCAAGAAAAAACAAACAAATGATGAATCTTTTTGTGTTGCACTACAGGCCGGATCGAGCGGAAAGTACGCCCGTGGCAGTCTTCCATTTTGCGTTTGCAGTGCAACTGCACTGGGCTAGATATGTTACTGTTGTACAAGCATGTGTGCAATTGTTGTACTTGTTGGTAGATGGAAATATTGTAAATTTTTCGTACAGCATTACATTTCATTTCGACAAAGCATGTTGTTTGTTTAGCGTTTGCCGTTGTTTCTCTATTCTAACATTCTCTAACCGAATGCATTGCGGCTTGATTTCTTTTAGCTGCCGCCCCATTGGCTTATGTGGAATTCTGTACACTCGGAAGCGTTGTAACTAATACTAACTTACGCTGTATTTCTTACGGATGCGTAGTTTTATAATATCTGCCCTACCAAACCAGCAAAGTATAGGGACGGTTGTGCTGTTTGTTTTACTATGTCACTTGCAGACGATAAGCACGGTCAAACAAGATGGTTTAGTTCATAGCCGGTGAACATTTTTCATTGGAGGAGAAGTGATGTTACGCGTGGTGAGGTGAGTGCAGTACGCCAAGTGTAGTTGTGAGATATAAATTGCACATGTAGTTGCGATGGCAGCAGAATACAAAAAAAACATACATAGTTGGATAAACACCATTACCTTTCTTGAGCTAGCTTCAAGCATGTAAGATGATCGAGAAATATGTATAAAAAGAACAATATTTAAATGGTTCGCCGGTGTGGAGGGAAACTTTGAGGACAACGGCAGTGAGCATTTAAGCGGTGATTTTGTATGTTTTTTCAGATGATTTAGCATGTTGTTCAGTGCAGCTGGTTGTATGATCAGACGACAGTGACAAGAGTGTCCCATAACGGAACATAATTCAATGTAAAAATGTCATTCCCGTGTAGGTATGTACAAGCTAAACGGAGCGTGAAATGCTGTGCAAATGTAACGAAGGAGTAAGAGCAGCATGACAACCAGCAATGGAACCAGCAATGGATCATGTTATTCATATGAACAAATAACTTTTTTTTTCTGTGCAATAGTACCTGATTGGAATCAGCAAGCAAACATACTTTTGTAGACGAGTGTTTGCTTTTGATTGATTTTGTTTCCTTGTCAAACGAAATAATCGCAATACTTACGTTTATCAATTTGCCATCGAAGCTTGATAATTGCTAGCAATCAATCATTTAAATAGAATTGATAGCAGCTCTTCCTGATCACGATGTTATGGCTTCGTATTTATTGTCCTAATGGTAACTTTACTTTCGGTGTCCCATTAGCAAACCATCCGAAGCGCCTCGATAACGGGCATTGAAGCTGGTTATTTTCCATTAAAAGCCAATAGCGTCCACGTGGTTCACCTTTACTGGAGTTACCGGGCAGGTCGATTACAATCATTACCGTCATCGGGCAGGTAGCAGTTATCTTAACTATCTGCTCACATTGCAGTTAATATGCGAAAGCAAGATAGTACGATATTCCCTTTTTCCGGAATGTTCTCCCTGCCCATGGGTCTCATGGGACATTCATTGGTCGTGGAGGATGGTTTACCCCTAGAGAAACCCCCAAGAAGGAGACAAAATGAAAGCGTAACGAATCTTATCAAATTGCACTTTTTCTTCGACCAACACCGCAGACAGACGAAAAAGGTTTCGTGCCCGGCTTGTGATGGTGGTTGATGGTTCCAATTTTACTGAAATGATCAGTAAAACCACGTTCCCCTGACCGAGGGACATGGGGTTCAGTTTCGTTCGAACTTCCGTCCCTGGTTTGCTAAGCAAATGAAACGAATCAAAAGAGGCGGTGCGATGGTTTCGGCTCTCTACTGCGACTTCCTGCGATGTTTCATTCATTGGCCATATCGGTAAATGAAAGAGCCGGAAATTGTGTCGACGGTTTGTTTCGAACCCAGTCAGCGTCACCTCACAAATATGCGACAAAGGCAAGGCGTGCAGAAAACGTAGATGAAACTGGCTGAATGTTGATTCGAATCGGTATTTTTCCGGTTGTTTTCTTTTGGTAGGCGACGGCGTTCTACATCGAAGTTGAGTCTACCCCAGGGGAGTGTGGATACAGGGAGCGGGGGATGATGGCTTAGTTGTCGTCCGTTTTTCATCGCGTTTTCAAAGACCGGAAAACGATGTTAAAATTTTCAGTCGACGTTTTTCAAAGGCTCTGTTACCGTTCTGTAACCTTTGTTACAGATTAATATCAACGCCTCGATGGCGTGCGAAAGCGAACGTGACAGCTTCTATTGCTATGCGGTGAAAGATAAAACATCAACCGAAAAGGCCGTACTTTAGTGACCATTGTCCACAGCGCGCTGGATGGAAGATGTCTTTCTCGGGTGACACAAACGGATCGTATCAGGTTGGGGAGAGACGTACTGTATAGCTGACTGGACATTTGTTATTTGTTATTTGTTAGCTGACTGGATGTACTCGCCAGCTAGGCCCAAACGTCTAGTGTACATAAAACTTTCCTTGTTGCCTTGTTGTTGTTGTTGTGTTGTCTCCTGCGAGCCACAATAGGTATAATTGATGAGAATTCAGCAATATTTTGTTTAAGTGCTGCACTGTTTTTTTTGTTGGACGGCTTTAAGCGATTTGAATGTTTTATTTTGATCTTAAAAAAAATCAATGCTCCAACTTCTGATATCAGGTATCAGAAATAAAACGAGGAGCCTAACCTACCATTCTAATTCTAATGCTAATCAAGCCACCGATTCAGCTGTACACAACTTTCTATAATTGCTGTGGTATAGTAAATAGTCGTCTCTTCGAGTAGGAGAGGCTGGCTACCGAAGTTGTGGAACGATAGAGCGTTATTTATGACGTGGAATACATTAAACAAAACTACTTCAAACCCGATAATCCCAGTCCGGTTAATCCTTTTAAATGAGTCGGGTGAAATCAGAATGAAACGAACGAGAGAAAGAAATTCCAATTTCCAAAGCTTTTACTTTGTACCTGTGGCTTTTACCTTGCATGTTGGTTTCGTGATTTTAGATGGGACGGTTGATTTTAGATGGGATGGTGATTTTTCCACACAGACTCTCTTTCCATAGTGAGTGTGTATGAGAGATCCTGCCCTCGATTAGATAGGGAGATTTATACCGTCCAATGAATTATCGTCTTCTACTGCCCGAAATGAAACATAGGTACACATAATTCTTCCAACTATTATGACTTTTCAGCAAACAGCCTGGTCACCGAAATTGAACGTAGAATGGAAAACGTGTGCTCAGCTTTATGGGAGTTAAAATCAATGGAAAATATCAAAAATAACAAAAAAACAACCTTTATCTTTACGGCAGCTACTGAAATGAGTTGGTGATTGGGATGCTTGGTGTCTTGCATCTCAATTCCACCAAAATCAGCTTTAGGGGAATATCGTTAACATTTATCTCAAACCTTACGGAAGTAGCCATTTGCAAGTACTTTATCCAGTCACTATGTTGAAAGTCACAGATGACAACAAGTAAATTAAAGCTACCTTTGAATGGAATTGCTTTTTTGCCACGCCAACAATTATGATCCGACCAACAGCAATGATTAGATGATGCTCTATTTGATCGACCTTTCAATCGTTTCTTGAGTGCCGGAAATCGTATTAGTTTCGGTTCAACTGATTAATTATCGCAAACACTCTCTCCTTTGGGACGTCCCGTTGGCAATCATGAAGATTGGAACAATAATAATAATCTTGATGACTACTGCATAAACGCACAAATAATGATGAGGAAGAATAGATTGACTCGGTGTTTGACTCGGACATTACCCAGATAGCCAGAAATCATACGGGGTTACAATCATACGGGGTTACACTCATACGGGGCTACAACCCGGTGGATGAGCAAATTGCATTTGATTGTAATGGGAAATGAACGTCATTTGCAATGAAAGCTAAGCGCATTAGTGGCAATTCTATTCGCGAATCCATGCCCAATCGATTCGCGTGTTGAGTGGGTTCTACAATCGCGTAGAATGGCGCTAATGTGCAAAATGATGTGTCTGTAAACGCACTCATTGCGACAGTTGCTGGGTAGTTTTAATAACAACGATTTGGTTATTGGTTGTTGTGGCAGGTTGTTAGCAAACGGGTTCATCAATTATAAGCAGCTTCAACTAGACTGATGAATAATTTCAACCAGTGGAACTTTTGTTTGCTTTCGTGCTTTGTTTGAATTGTAAAGTAATTATCTCAGACGGTAATCAGAAGCTTCAAACATGATGATGATTCATTGTATTGGCTTTGCCTGCAACGATTTATTTTTTATTTCATTCATTAACATATACAGGTGACACTTAGAGCGGCTGTAAGCGCTTTTTGTCGCTCGAAAAAGATAAATCCTGCTCTTCGAGGCGGCGAACATGATTAAAATCTTCATTAACTCATTTGCCACATCAATTTTTTATAAGCGGACGACCGTAAAGTAACCGCCAATGACAATTAATAATTATCACAATGCTTTCAACCTGCTATGTATGATATGTTCTGGTCCTCACTATCCTTCCTAACACATTGCATCCGGCGCTGGGCACAGAATCTCTTCCACGGCCCATCATCGGGCTCGAGCCATTATTGTTAAAGTTTACTGTTCTGATCCATATTTTACATTTATTGTTATTTTTAAGGAACTTTCTGTTTCCTTTTGGACTGGTCCAAACGTAATCATTTTTCGTGCGCTAATCGTGGTATTCCTTTGCACAGATTTCTACAGCATTGCCTATTGGTTGCAAATTATTACTCGTCGTTGATGCTCATCCTGCCCACAACAACAAACAAAAAAGAGGATCCTAGGGTGTACGTCAAAGTTTATGGTGCCTCGAAGCAGCTCGTTTGCTGTTTATTTCTCATTCTCTCTGTCCGCTCTGGTATACGCGGAACTGTCGGATCTCTCCTAACGGGTGGGTAATGGTGGTCGCTTTTAACTGAATTATTAATCGGCAAACCAGAGAGGGAGAGAAGATAAGAAAGAGAGAGAGAGGGAGAGAGAGAGAGAGAGAGAGAGAGAGAGAGAGAGAGAGAGGGGGAGAGATGAGGGTGCGTGTAAAGTGTCACTGTGTTGGGCGTGGGTGACTTTTGATTGGAATGTCAAAATTATTGATAACGGGTGAGAACATCGTACTGAATTCATAATTAGTACCGTTCTCCCTTGAACTTCATAGTCAACACACGACCCGGTAGGGAATTACTCAGGTGTTTCGGGTTCGCCCTATGCTTAAAGATTCGTACTAACTTACTAAAATGTAGACTGTCCGATTCGTTACACCGATAAGCTCTCCTGAGGGGACAGCCTGTTGGAGTGGGTAAGTTATTTCAAATCGACCACACCACTGTATAGTTCTAATGACTTTCTAAAATTACAGCCCGCAGGCACAGCCCACAAAAACACACAAAAAATACTTTGTTTGATATGGTCAGGTTTAGGTTGGGTTTTTCCTCTTAATCATCTCCGGTTCACACGATCCAGACAAAATTGAACTCGTTTTGCTAGCAAACTCTCTAGAGCATAGCAACATCCAGGGCGGTCTGAACAGTTGTGTTTGCTGTGCTGTACTGTGTGGTACAATGAAGAAATAGGAATCATGTTTGATACGCTTCCCATTAATTGTCCCCTCCTTAACTATTGGCAGTCATACACCCATAAAGCTGTAAATTGCAAACTCGTTCTATTTCGTCGCAAGATAGATTGCGGACCTTTGGGGCTGTCCCAAAGCACACGGAAAAAGCGTGCGTATGCCTGTTAGCCAAACAATTTGGCATCAGCACCAGCATTGGATTTATTTGACATGGATGGCAAAATCTGGAGATACGTACGATTTCACGTGGTAATATTTTGCTGGCTCGGTTTAATCAGATCGAGTGACCCTCGTTAAAAATTTCTAAGAAGGACAAGCAAATGTTTCGATGGGATAGTGTGGGACACAAACATACGCACACTTTCTCTAAGTGAGCTGGATGTGTGAAGGGAAATGACCGCAAAAAGTCTTGGTGAAAAGTGAATTCAATTCTATCGCCCCGATGAAGGGTAGTTTAAAATTTGTTCAGGAGAAAGACGCACACCCGTATTGTCCGCCTTTGAGCAAAGGTGCTGAACCGTTTTGAACGCCTTGGTAAACTGATGAAAAGGCAAGAACAGCCCATATTTACCCTCAAATCAAGAATTTGTGTTGAGCGCCCTTGTTGCCAGATACGGGATGATGTTGAGAAAGATAAGCACGACACAAAATCCTACATTCGGCACGAATGGATCAACGATACTGGTCCCTGGATATCCCAGGCTTATCGTTGCAGGAATGCTTTCTAGCTTCTCTAACTCCTCAAACATAAGTCGCCTCCAGCCGAACCATCTTGAATGCAAAGGGTCAGATGGTCCCATCAAGCCAGCGGATTGGACGGTAGTCTTCTTTCTTACACTTACCCGCAGCACACGCTTCGGCAGTCCTCGATCGTCCTCCTCGGTGATTTGTGTGCGATAGGACGATTTCTCAAATACCGGTGGATTGTCGTTTACATCGCGTACGTTGATTAGAACGGTGGTATAGTTCTCCTTAAAATTATCCGATGCCGTCAACCGTAGCTCATACTGATTGGGGAATCAAGGCCATAGGGAAAGAAAACATGGAGACGCGTTATTGACCGTGTACCGAATTATGGCGAAGAAATGGGTAGGATTATAAGTGGGAGCACTCATAATCTGACACATTCGTACCTCATGAGGGAAAGTGGATTTCTCTTTGGTCTTACCTTTTTGATCTTCTCATAATCCAACGCCTTGGCTACGTACAGGGCGCCGGTTGCGTTGTGTATGGCAAACACATTGTCTATGTTACCGCTCGAGATCGTGTATCGTACACCGGACGCTGTAATGAAAAGAGCAAGAGTAGGAAAGGGATGGTTATTAGTCCGGATGTGTCGCTTTAAATGAGCTTTAATGTTTCCCATAAACATGCGTGCTGTATTGGAGCGTTGAGGTGTTTTAAATCGTGTATGATAATTAGCTCCTACCATTGCAATCACATGGTAGGTACCAACATTCTTCAACCGGTCCACCGATGCTGCGGTTGATTTTTGCGCTCCCGAGGTAAGGTTATAGAGCGTTAGAAACGAGCGCAGTACGCGTTGAAATGCTTCATCGGTGTGCAAATTAAACCCCTGCACATTCGTGAACGTGTAGGCTGTTTAATTGCACAGGAGGGCTGAAGCCTCTCCTCTAGTGTCCATCTTCTCGTTAGACTAGTTAGAAGGTTAATTTTAAAGTTGGTTTACGGACATCGCAGCAAACCGTACACAATTTCATTCTATATTCTGAATTCATACGGGCCAGCTTGGTGGAAAGAAGCACAGAATTATGCTAATTTCCAAAAACCACATCACGCTTCAATTGGATCCAGCCGGGAGTAAACCATTCAGTGAAGCGGCGTTATAATGTTTAAGTATGCGCTGTATGCTAGGGAATGGATTGAGTGTGTGTGCTGGTGCTTGTGGTGTGCGTTTCCGAAAGCATACAAACCGAACACTTCTTCACTCCGAATCATGAAAAAATTATTGATTTCATCCATTTCTATTTGAACTGGATTTAGCTTCAAACATGTATTATTTAAAAAATGGATTGTTTTTGCCTTGAATAAACATTATTTTCGCATAAACGCTTATGTGCGTGCATACGTACGTGGTAGGGTTTCCATCGTCTGTCTCGCTGCAAACATTTTTGATTCGAACTTGTGAGGCGACCCAACGGTGACGATCAGCGAGCTCTGACTACAACAATCGGCGGCTGTTTTGCATCGTTTCAAACTGCACGATGCTGGACGGAGCATCGGGTCACATTAATTTGTCATTTTTCATGCTAAATATGGTTCATCCCTGTTGAGCTTCCGGTTAACCCATGAAATGCCACCGCTCGAGTGCTTACGAGCTTTGTGGTTGGATTTATTTTGTTTATGAGGATAAATTTTCATAAATTTCTACTCGCCTCGCAAATATCGGGGTGAAGCTAAAGCATGTAGGAGAAATGACCTTATTTATAATTACAATTTCGAGAATTTGAGACACCCTGTACTGATCATAATCTGGTCAATTGTCAAAATAAACAACAAAACAAACACATGATGCTTCTTATAGACAGTCGATGTAAAGTTGTACTTTTGGGACTTAAGGAATTGTGGCGTTTATTCAACAAAGTTGCAATTTCCGTGTTAATAGCATTGCTTTATAAGCAACAGTATTGATTAGTTCTGTATCAAAAAGCGAAGTTTTTGTATTCCACTATAAAGTATAAAATGTCACCAAAACTAGTGTGGTCAGTGGGGGTAAAATCGATAACACACTTGGTAGTAGTTTGATGCCTATTTTTTGTATGAATCATCAAATTTATGGAGTGATTTGGAAGCATCCATATTTTTTACACTTGCTTCTTATCTTTGTATGGATAACATCACGTTAACGTTGGGCAAATACTCAATTAAATAATGCCTTACAAGCTAATAGACTCGGAATATCAACACAAAAAACAGCTTATAAATACGATATGTTGAGCTATTATCTTACAGAACGTCAGCCAAACTCGGCCACAAATCATGTATTAAGTATCACTTTTCGGCTGAACAACAAAGCTGTTGGACAAAACATAGTCTCCGTTTGAATCAGGTAATGCAAATGACCTTCGTTCAGTTAGATATATCAAACCACAGACAAATCGAGTTCTCCAACATGGATCATAATAGAAAATGAGCGTTTTTGATACTTTTCCTCAAGCACTCGAGTCACATAATTGGTCCTAAGATAGTTTGTACACAGTACGATAGTGCATGATGAATCAAAACAGTTTTTTCGATGTTTACTAGTGAATTTAAAATTTTAAGGTGTCAGAACTACCCCCATTTCCCTCACATGTCGCGGTACGTGGTACAACTCACGTAAGTTTGCAATCCAATGTTAAGCACTCCCGTTTTGTGGAGGTCTGGTATTCGTGGTAGCCTGAGTGATGGGGAAGGGGATAAACAATGACAGCGTCAGGCAGATGGAGACGTCTTCGATGTTCAGCGTTAGCATCGTTGAAACCATGAGAGAAAGTTTTTGGGATTCGTAGTTATGAAGTGATTTTAACAATTGCCGCCAAGTATTCCCCCGGCTGTAGTACACTTTGTTATGGGTACTAAACTGCACCCTCTGGTTGCCTTTTTCTTCTTCACACTTAGCCGTAAAATGTAACAATAGTTTAGTTTGACAGTAGAGCGTACTAGTTGTACATAGCGAGCGCTTTAAGTTGATTAGAACCGATCGTGTAATACTAGATAACCCCCTGGAGGGACCCATGTAGTCGGGACTGGCGAGGCGCACACTGAAAGCACTGTGGTGTACCCTGTGGTGACACATTTTCCTACCAAACTTTACAAAATCCATGGTAAGCTCGCCGGGGGCGACGATTGCCAACACCTTCGTTGAGTTGTCGAATTAGACTACATTTATATTCCAGTCAGCGTCAAGCTGGTGTGCAAAAGCGTAAATTTGATTGAATGTCGTCATTCTGTACCACTTTCTTTGCACTGTTCAATATCTGCCTTTTGAAGGTGGCTGATGTTGCGAGGTCCATGTCGCGCACAATGAACGTAATTTTCGATGCTATGGGATTCGAAAGTTGTTGAGGCAGTGAGTGTAGAGGAATGTCATAGCCCCTGCATGATGTTCATAAACATATATTTGTTTCGTCAGATTCCAAGGAACACTCATAGGGAAACACAATGTTTAAGGCAATAAGTTGTAATAATTTAACAATATCAATAGTTGTTTTATTGACTAGACCACTGATAGACTAGGCATTTTTTTTGACGCCATGTTTAATTGAACCAACCAAGAAAGGTTAAAGCGTGAAAAAAACAAGATGGAATATAATGCACAGTAATGCATTTCGTTTGAAATGTTCGAAATATTTCTTTTATTTTTTTTTAAACTGTAAAAATAAAAGCGATTAATACATCTTACAGTCATGTAATAACGCATTGCATTTGCCCCACAAAAATTTTAGCTAAATGTGAAGCTCAATAGCACATTCCATAAACGTTTCCATTACTCTTTAAAAAGATTAAATTTCTCTCTTTCTGGGTGAAGTAAATATCTGTACATTCCCAGGATTTGTGCTATATTTTTTTCTCCTCTTTTATACTACCCATTCCTTGAACTGTGTGGAATAGGTTTCGGCAATTGTTGTTTTTAATTAGTCTGTCACTTTTACTTATACCCTGGAGATATTTTGAGTAATGGCAAGAGGCTATGTAGAAATTCTTAAGTCAGAGGTAGCATCCTTAACTAGAAAATGGGGTCACCATTTACTCAAATAGACGCCCTTTTTCCGGCCTTGGTTGACACATGGGTCGAAGAAGTTTTTACAACACAATTGAACCGTAACAGTTTATATGCTTGGCCGTTCCTTATTCGGATTATGCTTCACGACACTGGTAAGTAATTCCGGGATACGCAATGGAATCTTATCGTCATTTTCCTCTCACCCTATCCAAAACATTTCTCTTGAAGCGAAGTCTCTTTTCTTCAGTATGCTTTACCGTCCGAAAGAATTAATAACAATGTCACCGTCCTAAGCTGATTCTCGGTGTTTCAGTGGTTTATTGTTGTCCATCCGGTACCTAACGTGTTTAGAGCTTATAGATAAAATAAGCTTTCACGAAAAAGAATCAAATTATATAGCTACTAGTGACGTGTTGGACCGTTGCGAGAAATCAATAAAATTCCGCAAAGGATCATTGTTGTTTGAGCCAAACTTTCACATGCCAACGAAATGAATTTGTGGCTGCCATCCACAGCTTGATGATTGAAACCCACTCCAAGGATAGTGCTTCACCGCTCGAATACAATGACGGGTGAACCTTTTATGCCTGAACTATGAGTTCGTCCGAGCAGAGCGGTTCAGTGCAACAACTGGCATCATTGTAACTGTCACCTCCGATCATCCGCTGATGGAGCTTTTCAGCGACACAAAAATCTGTTTCACCAATTCGGGGTCATGTTGTACCAAAGAACGTGAACACAGTTGAGTAGCGAGGACAAGAGAAACCTTAATGTGTTTGCACAAAATTCTTTGAAAGTATTTTATAACCAATACAGTTAGTTGAGTTTTGCTAACATCGTCGTCGTGGAAAATGAAATTGTCTTTAAAAATGTATAAAAGTAGAATAAAATCAAACAAGTGACACGCTCACAAACAAGTCATCTCTCGGACACTAAGTTGTTGTGGAACATAAAGCAAAAAATTACATGCTCATAGTCATGTCGAACGTCCTTTTGCTGAGTGCGTTGGTACGATGGACTCCTCTTTATTCGCAATGTTAGTTAGTGCTCCCTTCAACTTCGGTGAAGTCGGTTTTGATGGAAAACGGTTGCGGTAACGGTGAATCCTTTCCCGCGGCGAGGTTAAATCCTGTTTAATCAAACTGATCGGATACTTCTTCTTTCTTCTTTTGGCTCAACAACCGATGTCGGTCAAGGCATGCCTGTACCACTCTACTTGTGGGCTTGGCTTTCAGTTACTTATTGATCCCCCCATAGCAGGATAGTCAAGTCCCTACGTATGGCGGCGCGGTCTATTTGGGGATTGAACCCATGACGGGCATGTTGTTAAGTCGTACGAGTTGACGACTGTACTACGAGACCGGCTAATGCGTTGATGCTATTTAATCAACGATGTCATGGATTAAAAGGGTTATCCAGAAGTCCGTGGCATGAAATAAGGGTTGTTGATTGGGAGCATTTACTGTGGTATGTTGTTTTAATAGTATTTGAAAAATCTCCGCAAGTAGGTTGGCCATTCGTAAATTGTGGACTGTTTGCATGAATGTAAGTTACATTGCGATAGGATCAATAATAAATTCAATAACGTGATAGGATCAATAATAAATAAATTGTTTGTATTGTGCCTTTTTTAACCATTTAGCAAGTCTTTTTGGGAGATATCCACTTTTTATATTCAAACTAAATCCAAAAATGGCGATTTGTACCACCGTTGGCAACATTCGTTGTGTTTGTTATGCTTAATTGAAGCAATTGATACGATGAATGGTTTCTGTACTTCTGAAAATTGCTATTAGGCCACATGGTATTCTATCAGATAAATTAAGTGAAGAGACCTTACCACCTCACTCTCACCGTTCTGAGGCTTTGGGAATGTATCAAATACAACGCTACCAAAGAATCTGTTGGATGAGCTGACGAGAGGGACTTATGGACCAACCAGAGGAGATAGCGAAACCCCATCGACCCCCCATTCATTCATCACCTTCCTCATCGGGATGCGTTGATTTCTGTAGTGTGACATAAAAGATAAGTAGTATGTGCACCAGACGGATTCTGCAAAGATCGTTGGTCTGAGGCAGACTTCGGTGTTAATTAATTATCGTACTATTGGATTGGGCCCAGGTAATGGACAAAACACAGCTAGCACGCCATTGCTGGAAAAGGTCTTAAGCTTTGTCCATCTTGCTGACCAGTTGGAAGCTGTCATTGATCATCATCGCTCTTCCCGGATGGGGATCGGCCACAGGAATGGATCGGTGTATCGGCCAACAGGATTGTGGTTCTTCAGAAGCAGAATGCTTTGAAGCAATACATGGAAGGATATCGATTTTGTCCAATACTAGAATGTAGTAGCACCGAATTGGAAATATTGATGTTAGAATTCCCGAAAACACACAAAGGCTGATTTTCCTGTGCTTTAGACCAATACATTTTCCTCTGACAAAGGAAGATTTGCAATTGATTATATCCTCCCTGCATCTCTGCAAGCGCTCAGTCCACCCAACGGAAGCATGAATCTTCCATAACTGTCAAGAGCAAATCGTAAAGGCCCAGAGATCGATGAGAAGTGGACTTGAAATATTTAAAACCCAGACCTATCCGCCAATAAAACGTGAACGATACAACCTAAGATAAACTTTGATCCCACGTTCTGGACCAAGTGGGCAGCAGCTTTAAAGTTTACCCATTCGGTACCATTCCACCTGAGGTTGGAGGTATGTTAAGGAAAAAGGGATAAACATTTTTCTTTTTTCATTGCTCGTTATTATGGAAAGAGAAACATTTGCAAATATTTGCGTAATGCTGTTTTGGCCCGAGGTGAAAATATGTCAAAATATCTTTACCTTTGTTGGGAAGTTAAAGCTGAATAAGTGAAAAGATCGTTTCACAACTTTTCGATCTTTTCAGCAGTGGGCTTGGTTTGTTGGTTTTCCATTTTTGCCTCTCTTTAGCCATCCTTAGCCATGGCCATTTTGCACCCGACCATTGTGGTATAGCGGGGAGAAAAACGCAAGTGGATAGACAGATGATAAAGGTGAGTTATCGATGAATCGTCCGACTACTACCCAACACTTAAACAAACGAATGTTACGTTGGATACGTTGAATGATGAATGAGCCAACATAAGTATCCGCAGGATGGACGAGTGATCACATCACTCTCTCTTTCAACAGAAGGTCCTCCTCAAAAAGGTACACAAATACTTTTCTCGTACAGTTTCCGATACCGCCGCAATTCAGTTGACAGGTCTTAAAAAGGGGAAAAAGACGCAGAGGATAAGAACCATCCCAAAGAGCAAAAGTTACACGACAATCCCTTCGTACCGTTGCAATATTAGAGCTAAAGGCAATTCATTCGAAAATATAAAATTCGATTTAATCATTATCAGCACCAGCACCGGGTACAGCGTTTCGATTCCTAAGAGACAAATGGTCACCGCAATGGTTGGTGCGGTATCATAAAGTTTAACTTTTACTGACTTTTAATTAGAGTAACTTTAGAGGAACCATTTGACGCTTTCGTTCGATAGAGCCTATTCGAGAATTGTCCAGAGAGTGGCTGATGCGTATGTGTGCGTGTAAAAGTACCATTTTTAACCGACATAATCGTAAAAGAGGCCGGTCTGGTGGTACAGTCGTCAACTCGTACGACTTAACAACATGCCCGTCATGGGTTCAAGTCCCGAATAGACCGTGCCCCCATACGTAGGACTGACTATCCTGCTATGGTAATAATAAGTCACTGAAAGCCAAGCTCACTTCACTAGTGGGTACAGGCAGGCCTTGACCGACAGCGGTTGTTGTGCCAAAGAAGAAGAATCGTAAAAGAAGGACCCGTTAAACGTTGCTCACTGTATGTAGTGAAACAAAACAAGCGATGAAAATTTAATGTTTCTCTGGAATGTGTTTTAACGCTTGAGCGTATTTGGCGTCTTCCGTTTTTCGCATTCAGTAGCGTTGGAAATGCAGAGGTTTTCTAAAACAGCGGTCGGAACCATGGAGAGCCGGTAGTGTCATAATTGAATTGTACATGCATGCTTTAACGATTGGAGTGCGATGATGTTCAGTAAGAAAAAAATAAAGGAGCTTTATATAAATAGCATGACGGAGATAAAAATTTCAATGACCATACATTATTGGAAAAACTATCTCGTTAGTGAGGATTTTTACTATATTCTTTAACGAGCAATTCTCGGAATAACGCACAAAACATATGTTAGCCATAAGCATACAATTTGAGCAACAAATGAGAATTTATTTCAAACTTTCATCATGGCAAGAATTTATTTTAAAACGTACAACGTACAGATCACGTGTGTCAGTGTCGATTATGCTTTCTTCTTCAACTTTAAAAAGGTGATACTACCAGCGCGATGGCAACATTCTCGTTCAGCTTTCTAATATCTGATCACAAGAGGTAAAACTTCCTTGTGAATGCCACGAAATTTCACAGTTTCAATGATTTTTTGTTGATAAGAAGAAAAGAGATTATTCCATCATTTAGCAAATGCTTCGGGCAATAACAGCTAGGATAAATAGATGGATTTCCTTAAAAGTTAAGCACAAAATTCTTTGTTTTAATTGTAAAATTGTTTGTTTGGTTGAATAGGTTTTCATTTTACTCTTCTTCGTCAGTTAGTTTAAATTGAAAACATCCGAAGTAAATATTTATGTAATTACCTACAGCCGTGAATGATCCACAAAATTCTACAAAAGATTTATATTGATTTGCTTACTTTTCTGCCGTTTTTTTTTGTTTTCTCATCATCCTTTGCAAGCAAACGACGAATTTGAGAATTTTCAGAAAGTCAGATGAAAAATACACAATAGTTGTTTGCATGAGTTGGAAATCTGGACTATCTGGAAACTGATGTGTTTATCATACTAGTCATGGAACGTTAAAATCGTTAATTTTGGCCTACAGAAACCTGGCGAAATAAATAACAATAATTCTAGGTGCTCTTCCAAGTACCTGTTTTTTTTAAATCTTAAATTCACTCATGAAGAATTTAAATTGTGGCTTTGCTTGTGTTCAATCAGATTTTGGTTTGAAATATTTTTAAAATATGACAATTTGCAATTTTAATCATATAATGCAGATATACAAATTCATGCAATGGAAACAGACTTTTGATCCACAATCAATTATTGAAACTCACCTATCGCATGTCTCATCAGCTGAACCATTTGTGTGTTTATTTTTCGCGAAAAATAATATTACCCACAATCTATGCCACATACAACTTCTAAAAATGTGTTTTCATTTAACGTTAAAATTGAGATGCTAAGGCTGATTCAGCAGTGTTTTTCAACTTCCTAGCTCAAAACAAGGCTATAGTGAATAAAATAAATAAAAATTATGTTCATTTTACAACACAAACAGGAAAAATAACTGAATGACGAACTCTTTGGTGGTTTAGGTAAGATGACACTCGTAAGATGTTTCCAAACAATTGGTTTCAATATTCCGCTGGTTATTTTGTAATAATCCCGCTAATAATTTTGTAATTTGTAATAGGTTGTCTTTCAAGCGTGTTTTATGCTATTATGCTGCATTTTCTCTTTTTCCCCAATTTTCTCTCGATTTAATGATAAAGTTGATAGGTCGTTTAAACCATACTAAGCTGCTGTTAAAATGTAAAATGTTCCAACAGTATGAGCGCATAGTTCTGACTTAAAACATCAGAGATAACCAAAGATCGCAATTAATTACTAACGTTCGCAAATAAATTTACCCAAAACAATCCCACTCACCCTGTATAGAGGGTAAATGTTAATTTGATAATATAACTACATGCACAGCTATGATATTACCTCTTCAGTTGAGCATCATCACCGACTAGTTCAGGTTGATTCAGTTTGTCACTGCGATCGACAATGTAAATGTACGATGTTTAATGCAATTTATATTTTCAATCCGTATTTCACTCGAATACATTGATGTGTACCGTAGCTTTTACCGCGGCTGTGTGGGTATCTTTTTACGTACGGATGAGCAATGCTGCTAATGCACTTGGAAGGGTAAAATGCATTTTTGGATGCTTTAATATACACATAGCCAAAACAAGCGATGCAAAATATAATAATTGTTAGATTGTTCGATAATTGTTCGATAGATAAAATTATTTATTTTTCATTCGTGAAGTGCCACTAGAATCGTTAAGAGAGTAAACACATATAATTAGTACTTTCGCTATAAGTTGTAAAAGTATTGCATTATCAAATCATAAAACATTTCAACCAAAATCACACACTCTGCTACAATTATAATAAAAAAAACTTCCCTATGGAGGGTTGTGTACAATGCTTGATTTATTCCATATATGCTTGTCAATTCCACCATAAAACTCAAAAAAAAAAGAGGGGGAAATACAATGCTTGGTTTATTCCAGAAATCTTTGTCAACTGCACCATAAAAGCACAAACAGAAAAAGAGAAGAAAATAAACAAAGAAATGTAACAAAACATCAAATCATATGTGAAAAGCTACCAGCAATTGCGTTTGCTCAAAACGATGCTCAACGAAGAACTATTACTGACATTGAGCGGGTTCCGGGTCTGACCGTTGCCTTGCGCGTCCCTTGATCCACTGGTTTGCGTCGGTTAAAGTTTTTTCTGCAGCCGTCATGTGCAAAACCGAATTTTCTTGCCCGTGAACCGAATAAAATGGCATGATGAATTATTCATGCTTTGATTTCGATCTCGGTATGGTGACGCTGAAGCCTTTTTTCGCTCTTTTTTCCCCGGGTGCTGTAGAGCATAGGTTATGGATAGCACATTGTAGCCCTTTGCATCTACAGCATTTTTGCAAGAAGATAATACGTATATGTGTACGAGTGTGTGTGTGTTGTCTGCTGCAACGGAACTCTTCTAATATCAAGCACCCTAGATCTCTATGCTCAGCAGTAAACGCACTGGTCTGAAATCTAAAAGTTTTGTGATAACAATAAGTTTGGAAATAATATTCCACGCTTGTATGTGTTGTAGATGCGCGATAGTACAGAGAAGCGAATAGTGAATAGTGTGTGTGCAATATAGCATGAAGAATGATAGCTAAGGCATGCAGCGACGTTCTACGAGCACACTCCGTCCGATGCTTCCTTTGCATATTTAAGCCAAAAAGATTTCTACCTCTTCCAGCTCTTTCTCGTTTCGAAAAATGATTTCGTCGCATTCTTTTCTACACATTACCTTTGACCGAGGATATTCTGTTAGCCATAAATTTCATCTTTTCTGCCATTAACCGAGCGCTTTCGGTTGAAAATTAACTCCCGACGACGATGTGTGTAACTTAACTGACCTCACCCTCCATGAAGATCGAAAGCTGGAAGAAAGAAAACTTTCACGAGGCGAAAGTGACTTAACATTTCTTAACATTCCTATTCCTTACTTAACATGGTTTCCGTTCACTAGTAATTAGGTGCTTAAATCATGGTCACAAGAATTTCAGAGGGTAATTTCTTATTTGCTGTGCGCGAATTTCCGTCCTTCCGTACGTTTAGCTTTAGTACGTTCATCTTTAATAATAATGCACCCTCTAAACGTCCTTTAACAGAACATGGTCCAGTAGTGGAAACAAATTGAAATATATTCGCGCGTGTCTGCCGTGCCGGGGAGTAATGTTGAATTTAGCGTTTGCAGGAAATGTAAACAGGAAATATGGTTCGTTGGTTTCAGCGTTTCACTTACACGGTTGCTTTCAGCAGCAAATTTATTCTTAATTCATCAGAAATCATTCTTTATGGTATGGGTGGTATGCTTGTGTCATTGCACACCGTGGGAGTTCTTTTTTAGGAGCAAAACATGTACAAAAAATCGAGGAAGTGTCATTAAAATGAGTGAAGAAATAAAGAAGACAGTTTTAAAATGACCAAAACAGACAAAATGTAACGTTATGCCATCGTTTTATTTGATTTTGCATCAACAGTGTTCGTATTTATGGTTTACATTTGAGTTTAAAATAAAATTGTCAGCTTCATGGTCACCATACACAATTAGTCCATTCGTTTACATCCAGTGGATTATTTTCGGCGTTTTACAATACGTGTGGTAGTAAATCAAAGCGCTATTCCGTTTTTTTCACTTTCTGAAGGCTGTAGGCATATCGGAAAATGTAAACCATTACCGCAAAATTGTCGTTGTGGTTTCAATTTCTTGTTTTCACTTTCCCTGTCCGTCTTTTTTATTTTTTCCTCACTGTCTGTCTGTTTTTCCTGCCCTGCCTTAGTATATCTGTCTGCCATATCAAAACTTCGGTAAGTAATTTTTTCCCATACTTAACTGTTCTTTTGTCTTGGTTTCAATGTGACAACAAAATTGGACACCGGAACACGGAAAGCTAAAGCCGGAAAGCGATAAGCCTCCGTCATAATACTGGATACTTTCAGTCGTCCATATGATTCAAATTCATTTTTCTTTTCCCTCTGCACCCGCTGCAATCATGCGTTTGGACAAATGGTGGTTTGCTACCCCACCCCACCAAACGGTTTCGTTAGCAGTCGTTGACAGTAAAGAGCAATATTAAACGCGCTCTGATCAATGATGAATGATAGTTGTCTGTTTTTGGGAGCTAGCGGAAAAGGTTAAATACATTGCTTGGTGACTTGGCTCGGTGTCACGCGTAGTGTTGGGAGATTCAGGATTCGGAAGATTCGAAGATTTGATCGGATCGGATCCCGTTTGGATTTGAATCCCTATAAGATTATTATGCGATTGGGATTCGTTTGCAATTCGATTGGGAGTGTAATTCGTTTGCGATGCGATTGGGATTCGTTTGAGATTCGATTGCGATTCTGACTAGGATTGCGATGCGATTTGGGATTGAGATTCGTTTGAGATTCTATTGGCATTCTGTTTGGGATTGGGATTGTAGTTCGTTTGGGATTCGATTGGGATGCTGATTGGGATTTGCATTGCTATTCCATTTGAATTAGGATTCGCTTGGGATTCGATTGGGATTCTGTTTGGGTTTGGGATTGCGTTTCGATTGGGATTCGTTCGGAATTCGATTGGGATTCCGATTGGGATTCTTCTTGCGATTACGATTCGATTGAAATTCTGTTTGCGATGGGGATTCTGATTGCGATTGCGACTGGGATTGCTATTAGGATTGAGATTGAAATTGGAGGCTGTCCCCGAAATACGCTGTTAATGGGGTCAATAGATAACACGTATCTCCAATATCGTAAGTCGAATCACGCAGTTTTTGGTCAAAATATAGCAAATGTTCGTGTAATGTAGATATTAACGAGTTATAATCACTTAATAAATTATTTGACTTGATATTGAATAAAGGTCCGCGTATATCGGGGACCTGTACTAATTATGATGTAAATATTGCAAAGTTAAATAATTATGAGTAACACAGAATGACCTATTATTCCTAACCCTCGCCCCCCCTCTCCCCACGCTGCAAACTAGAATAAAACGCTATACCACATTGAGATTGGAATTGGGATTCAATGATTCGAATCCCATCCAGGATTGGGATTCAAAGATTCGAATCCCTTCTGAGATTCATTTTTCCCATCACTAGTCACGCGAACTCGAACCCTCATTTCCTCTCATCAGGCCCTTGCTCAGTTTTTTTTCTTTCTCATGCTTTAAGACGATTATCATGTTGGTACATATTGAAAGCATGTTTTGGGTTACGCTTACGAGTGACATGTTTATCATTTGTCTTGCTAGTTGTCAAAGACGATCGGCAAGACATTGATAGAGCGTTTGGTGTCATTTAAATATTCGTTTGATGTTGTTAGCGATTCACATATGCGATAGAGAATAAAATCCCTTGCTTTAAATATTATACACACGCGAATCGGCTTATATACTATATATAAATATATTTACGTATAGAAGAACGACAGGGAATTCAAGAATGTAAATGGAGGAAGATTTAACAAGCAATTTAATATGTACTTGATATACTTGTATCAATCCAACAAAGAATTGCCATTGGTCTATTGCAGTTGTCGGCAAACTTTATTACCGAAAGAGCCACATTCCACAATAATGTTCGTAAAGTTTCACGTGAAGAGCCAAAATGTTAAACCGAGAGCAAAATGTATGAAAGTTCTATGAAATACATGAACTGTTAAGAACCGCCATATCGATGTCAAAGAGCCGCGCTTTGCCGATTGCTGGTCTATTGCAATACGTTACCTTTTGTGTTTTCTTCTTTTGATAAATTGAAGCGTGTAAGAATTTTCAGCGAAAAGAATATCTTATTTGAAATTTGCGGATGTTACTTGTTGTATTTCCTCGTTTGTTTTCGATTGTCATTCTTTTTTAAGTCCTTTTATACAAGCGTAATTGGTTATCCAAGCGTTTGAATATTCCTACTTATCACAATTCCATTGGAACCACAACTATCATCGAAAGCTTATTTTGAAAACAAAAACCTGAAATAACCGATAGACACCTGAAATGGACGGTTTCGTGGTCGTCCATTGTCCATTGTGGTGTGATAACGACATTACGCGCGTATGAATAGCGCGCACGTCTGCTTCCTATCACAACTCAAAGAACGATCCACTTCCGTTGTGGCACTTTCGATCCTAAAACTCTGACCAGGATAGCAACCATTTCGTGGAATACGTCGAACTTGTTTGGCTCAAAATCGCTGCTATTTGGAACAAAAAAAAACCCTGGATTCTTTTACCATGGAACGAATTTATGCAGGGACCGTGAAAACTGCCAAGGAAAAAGTAAAAATCACACATAAGAGCTCGTGTTGCGGTTCAGCTCCCGCAGAAGCACAGCCGAGAGATTGCTCCGTTAATTGATTACGTCGTCATCAGGAAGGATGAGCAACGTGGGTTGCTAATTTATGGAAAGAGGAAGCCGCGTTTCACGAACCAACTGTGTGCTACATCTACCACCGGCGCTGGTAACGTTCTGGGCGATGGCCTAAGCAGTCGTCCAGCAGAATAAAGTGAACCGTCAATTCTCTGTGTCGTTATAGCTGTGGTGCATCCGGAGCAGCAAAACGCTAGCTCTGCCACCCAGTCAGGAAGCTGTCCGAAACAATCGTTTCTGTGCGAACCAAAACTTGTTCCGGAACTGGTAAATGAAGGAAAACAAATTGGTTCGGTGCAACAGCGGGCTTTTTGGGAGTGATAGATAGCCTGTCCGGAAACCGTGAATTTAATCTCAACTTAACGCTAGTTTATCTTTAGAACAGTTTTCCATATAGCACTGACTGGTAAATCCATTGCAGGTATTTTTGGGTTCTCATTTCACAGTCCCCTAGAAGTTGTTCGAATTCTTGACGCATTGTCTTGCACGGGAAGGCAAAGCATATGGATATTCTTCACTTTTAGAAAAGCAGCGGAGTTGCTTGCTTAGTATGAATCATGAAAAAATAAATGAGCCAATTAGCTTATGGTTCGATGTCAACCTACGTGGTAGACATGTAGAGTTCATTTGTATTCCAAAACAAAAACTTCTTCTCAGTAGCTTATGTTTTATTTAATATAAAAAAAAACTGCAAATACCTTCATCTACAGACTTTCTGATTCATTCGTTTTACTTAAGCGAAAACCGAAAACCCAGACAAAAGAGGTACATTTGAATTTGGCTATTGGCGAGACTGGATCTGGATAAGTGCACACGGTAAAAGACAAAAACAAATAAAGTAATCTTTTCTGGTCGTTCAATGATAACAGATTTTTTTTCAAAGGCTGTTTAAAGGCGAAGAACCGCGCTGATAAGACATAGTACCAAAACAAAAACCGTTCTTGGCTAGCGTGTATATCGTCCCACGGCGTATAGTGTCACGCCCACGGTTTCCGAAACCGTATGGGAGTGGTCGTATTGAGTGGTGCGCAACGATATTTGATACAAAACGGTAGGAAGATTGTGCTTGTTTCTTTTTTTTGTGAGTGACTTTGGGATTACCACTGAGGCTGGATAATGAAAATTCAACTGAAACATATGCTTTTGGTAAGGGTACTTCGATAGAATTTAAGCATTTTTTGCGTATGCCACTTTTTTCACGTTTATGCGAATTTTAAGCAGTTTTACTTCGTGTTTTAAACGAAAGATACCTTTCCAGAGAAAAACATATACTAAATAGAATTCACGGAACACTTCCTAGAAGAATGGTGTGCAATTTGTAGATTTGTTTCCATAGCAACAGATGAGCAACGTTTTGGTTGCTTTCAGATAAAACTGACTGTCTGAAACTGTTCCCATTAAGTTGTTAGCATTCTTTCCCACGAAAATGGAAGCTCCGGTGAAAGCAAATTGGAACCAAAAACAAAAAGGCTCAGGTACGACGAAAGCTGAACAATGGAAACATTAGTATGGAAATTAAAATTAACGAGAATTGCGTAAAAATGAGCGCACTGGTGTATAATTTTTATCTTTTTCACAAGCTTTTTCCATTTACGGAAACATCCTTTCATGCACTTACGTGAGAAATATTTCAATTTTCATGCACGATTGATATACTGTAGCGCTCTTAAATTTGTAATCCATTGCGCTTTGGGATGAGGAAATTGTTTCGCTTGACTAATGGTCTATTAATAACTAACAGTGTTAAAAAAGTGTTGGTATCCTTTCTGTATTATGGATTGGAGTGAGCTGAAAGTGAAGTGAGCCTCAACTAAGCGCTAAATCTTTCACACAAACGATCTCCTATTTCGTGGGCAGCTAATTTTGTTCGGAAGTTTGCACATAGCCACCGTCCCCGGTACTCTACGCATGCCAAAGAGAGCGATGGGAAGGCGAATTCCGGTGAGTATAGTTTGCTGCTCTACGACCGATAAAAGCTAAATTATCGCAAACATCATCACACATTAGCTCGACGTCCAAGTGCCCTCGCAGGACCGATCATGGGAAGGCAATGAGCTTTCGGCGTTTGGCTGTAGCGACATGCGTTCTGTGTCATTGCACCACGTTCGTTCCACAATGCGAAAGCAAAATTTGCTAGAAAGTAAATTTGTTGTCCGACGTTCAAAAGAATAATAGGGTGAAGGATGTGAAAAAGTGCTGAACAATATATACGTAATGTTTAGTGGTCGCCTCAAATCAGTTCGGTACCAATATCCCAGCGCTCTCCCGCGCCTCGTCTTGTGTCACTCGATTCTTTCGCAGCTCTCTCCCGGGAGTGCAATAAATAATCGTAAATGGTTTGTCGTTCGGTGCACACGCACACATACATTTAAAGCTTATCTTAACACGCCAACAATATGCGATGAAATATGTTTCCCGTCAAACTTTCGCATCAACCCACACCGTTAACCGACACATGCTATACCGACGCAGGCTATACGCATGCAAGCATTTTTGGTGCGAAAAACAGAAGTAAGCGCTCCCGGCTAGGGATTGGAGGGTGTTTTTAGGGAAGACGCCTCTGACGCCTCGTATGTGCTACTTTGGACTTTTGAAGATGATAAAATCTTATCCCAAGGACAAAAAATATCACCCTGCATTGTGGAAGCGTTTCGGTTTTGGATACAAATAAACAAGGACAGGAAAAAAACAAAAACAGGAACGAAGCATACGCACTCTCAGGAAATATATTTGTGGCGCTATTCTCACCAGACTAAGCAGCAGACATACCAAAGGCTTCGATAAGCATAACCTCATACAGAAACACAGACGGAAAAGAAACGGGAAAAAACTCTCTAAATGGAAGACCTTCCAGCTTTAAGCGAGTATCGTAGGGAAGTGAGCTGTTCCAGAACATGTCCGTTTAGCGCTCGGCGAAACAGCATTGGAATTTTTGTTTTATCCGTTGATAAAGTTTGATGAGCAGCAGTACCTACTGATACAGCAAGACAGCGAGATAATGGGAAAAAAAAGGAGAGAGGCGACAGGAATGCACTTACAGCTAATAGTTTCGGGTGGAAATAACTTGGTGTCGGGAACGGTGGGGGTGAAAAGATTGTTTGGAAAATACGCGAATGGATAAAGTAATATGAACAAGTGGAAAAGAATTGCATAGGCCGGAAAACCCTCGATCAGTTTCATATTTTGCTCCAAAAAATATAGAATACATGAGACGGAATGCTGCGGTATATGAGTGGTGAAAAATTGGCTTTCTTGCGCGGGGCAGGAAACAGTGACAAGCTATGTTGAGCGCGCAAACCACAATCTTGACATGCGGGTGTCATGGGTCTATCTGTTGCAAATAACTCACCAGGATATAAAGCACATTTGCCGGGATTTTACTTCGTATTTTCGGTTTCTGAGTCAACTTGAAATTTTTTCCCAAAGTAATTTTTATTCTCAAAACCCAGTCTAAACTTATTAAAAGTATGTGTGTATGGTTGCAGTACGGTGTTTCATAACCACTAGAAATAAAATTACTCATGGATGATATACATACGTACAACACATTACATACTTATTTGAGGGCGTAAACTTTTCACCGGCAGTTTAAAAAGTAATCATATTTTACTTCCCCAGTATCGGCACCATGTTTCGATTAAAATACTTCTTGTAGAATATAGCTCGGAACAGACAAACAGACATTAAAATAATACGTACAAAAAAACAAAACAATCTCACCAAAGGCCGCAATCTTTGTTTCCATGAGCTTGTTCAACCCTACCCGTTAAACATTTGAACATTCGATTGAGAACAACATTGAATCTATACTATGCCGAGCGTACAGCAGCAAATTGAGACTTGCCAAGTTATAAACAGAATCTGTCAGCGATTTCGGGAATAAAAGATTGAAAGACAAGGACATGAAAATAAGTACAAACGGAAGGAGTAGAAATGAAAGTAAGAGCCCCTAAAGTACAAAAAAAACTATTGGTTGAAAGAAAGAGAATGTGTCTGTATATTTTTTGTAGGTTCAAACTGCTCTTTTTGGATATGTTTGGAGACAACTATTCCATGAGACTTTGAGACGTGACTGCGAGCTATGCAACTGAACGTACTGAATAAAAAACATCAAGCCTGGAAGCTGAAATGTATACCATTTTTTAAGATTTGACTAAGTGATCGAAATATGATATACCTATCGAAGTGAAATACAGCCTCCACTCGTGTTAATCTGGAACTAATTTGGAGCTTTAAGAACCTTCTTAACACGTTTTGTTTTTATTCAAACGACATAAGCGGAAAATCTAAATGAAATAACATTTTATTCAGCAATTGAAAAGCATTCGCTAAAAAAAACTTATCCCAGCGATAAAATTGATTTTTATTCACAAAAATCATAAGTTTAAGGGATTGATAACATCATGTACAACACAATCGTTGATGAAAAATTATTATCCTCCTTTTAAACTTTGCTCACGTAAAAGCTCTAAAATCCTTTCCTTATAATTAAGTGTGTGTCAGCGCATTTTCTTGCACTTGGATCCTACTCAAATGGCGTGTTTCTTTAGGAGTACAGTACTCATTTCATTTCATTTTCCGTGCTTACCTAATCTTGCCTCTACTGTGGCTATTTGGTATAGTTTTACTAATTGGTTTATTATGCTGCCTATTACTTCCTGGGAAGGAAAAGAGTGCCCGTCTGAATGGACTAAACTACTTCCCAACTTCAACTAACCACAAAGGTTCATGGGGTACAGGAAAATGTACAACCTAAATGAACAATTATTAAAAGCAGCACCATAAGGAATTGAATCGTTTACGGTTAAAGTAACCGCCCCAGTAATAGCCGCAACTTCAAGTGATGGTTGTAAATGTCTGCTGCTGTTTCCCTACTGTTTCCACCGAATGTCTTCGGTCTGCTGTCGCCACCCTGGCTGACGCAAGGTGGTAGTAAAAGATTCACTCTTGATTGCTCGTATTATTCTGTAATTTTCAGGTGCCACCGTATAGCACGGAGAGCTTATTAGGCATGAGCTTAAGCTTGGCTGGAGAAAGAACCCTGGGATGGATAAACACTTAGTGCCGAAAGATTTGTTTCTGCAAAAATCACGACACCCTGTGCCTAGGCACTAGTCGCAGCAGTTGAAGCAGCAATGGCGGATAGCAGCGTTATTAATGCGCACCGCCTTCGTCTTGGTGTGGCTGTCTTCTGTTTAAGTGTCGCAGCAGGACGTACCATTGCTTTGCACGCCCATGCTCCGTTGCATTTTCGGCCCTATGTTGGTGGTGGGCATAAATTAAAATGTAAATGAAATAAATTATGCCATTTTAATCAATATTAATCCATGAACAATTTGTGATACTCGTTCTTTTCCACGCACGAAACATGATGAAATATGGTTGAAGGTCATCGCTGCCGAGTCGGTTATGCTGCTCCTGAAATGCACGCGGATCATTTTTCTGTTCTACTCGCCTGTGGATTGGGTGCGCGGTTACATTGCTAGGTGGGGTTATTTAATTAAATGATTATAATACTCCGTCATTATTACTTAATTAATGGTAGCCGATTTGCAAAACGGCACTGTGCTCTGCCAGCAGCGCCACAAGCGCCTGATGGATGATGATGCCAAGGATTGAGGTTAAATACAAAGCTGTCTGAGGTTGAAACCTGTGCTGAAACGTTAAATGTACGCCTCGCGGGGTCGAAATGACGTGAGCAACAGAATGTTCAAACGAGCTTTTGAAAAGATATTATAGGATAAAAATACCTTTCAGGGAGCAGATTATTATGGGAAGCGTTAATAGTGGTTATAACGGATCACTTTAATTCTAATACACTATATAATAGTGTATATCAATCAATCATATTTATTCTTACGTCAAAATTATTCGTATTATTTTAAACAGTTGAATTTGTTAGACAGTCTTTATTAAAGACTGAAATGATTTCTATTCAACTATTTCACAAAATCGTAATTTCGTGAAGTTTATTGTGAATTGTTGCTTAATATATAACTGATAGAACATGCTCGCAATTAACCTAAATAATCAATTTTGTACTTTTGCATTGTTCAGTAATTTACGAACTGTAAAACAATATTTGCCTTCACTCCAAATTGGTTCTTTCGGAATGAGGTTGTATCAAAACTTACTTATTGACTTATCAGGTGCTACAACCGCTTTGTGGTTTTGGACTGCCTCAGGAGTGTCCGAAACCGCTCACGGTCTCGCGCCTTCGTCTGCCAGTCCGTTATCCAGTAAAGTCTTTTTGGGCCATCCACAAGGACAGATGAGGCGTGGTAGGCCCAAATTGAGGTGGCAAGATGCATGGAGGCGTCCGCCATCCAAGCTAAGATAACGAATTGTATTAAAACTATAATCTTTTTTTATTTATTTTTCATTGATTGCTTTTAAATCAAACAACTAAGGAATGTTGAAAGGTAAATATTTGATAACATTAAGCTATATATTCAATTGCTTTACTGCATAATCTTTACTTGTGATCCAATTCCTACGCTCAACCAATTTCAGCTCGAATTGTTCATGCCTGAAGCAAAGGGACGCCAATCTTGTCCATAAAGAAACAATCACGCCATGCATATCACACGACAGCTGCCATATCAAGAGTCACTCGAAAGTGTATCCCCAATTCCTGGTATCCTTTCGTCCCTGGGTCTGTGTATCTGTGTATTTCCTCCCCGTTTTGTGTTTGTCACTCCACTCTTTTTTGTTGCTCGAAGGAAATTCGATTCGCAGCAATGGAAAATCGTTATCAAAATAATTAAATTAAAACATCGTTTCCGTCATCGTCACCGAACGGGCTGGGAGATAGTTGACGAAGATGATTTATTATTCAATTTAGCCATTCGAGGCCGATTCGGTGGAGTTAGCCGGTTGTGTGGCTGTGAAAAAGGAAGGCAGCAGGATGGAAAACTATCGGGCGCCAACGACATGGAAACAGATGCTTTCATTTCATGCCAGTTGGAAGCTAAAGCGGGTGATGTTACAGAATCGTCCACGGTGGGATGGGTTAGGGCGATTATTGAAAAAAATCGATTTTCAACTGCCGACAGCAGTTCATCTGCTGTTGCGTTTCAGTTGGGTTCGTTGTTGTGTTCAGTTGTTGTTTTAAATGAAGTACTTTAAATACTATGCCTTGATACTTTGAACATCGACAACACTTGAATGAATTATGTAGCAGCTGGTCAATGCTGTTTCATTTCGAAGTTACTCCATTGAAACCAATTAGCATTCCTTTTAGAAGCACAACGAACCATGCTGAAGCAACCGGTACTACTTAAATACAAGACAGTTTTACAGACTGAATCTCGTGAAATTGCACGTTAACATACGCCAACCGCAATCACTCAATCTTAAATGCACATAAATTCTCGATTGAAAGAAGCAGTACCCTTGCTCAATCAGTTGTAAGCTCAGCCATGAATAGATGTGCTTGTGGGAGAGTGTTTTTTAAATTCGTTTTTCACGTTTTCCCAGTCTAAGATTTTAATTAATTTTACGTCCAAAGTAATAGTTAATGAAGTAATTACCATTTAAAATCAGTTTTCCAATTACCATTGGGTGAACGGCAGTTATCTTCCCTCGATCTCTCAAACTTCCCTCCCATGTGCAACAGCATCTGGAACGAACTATGCCAACGAAGAACAATGGACGCGTTTATAAAGAATCGGTGGAATGATCGGGACCAAACGAGCGATGGTCGAAATGGTCCAATGGTGTGTCATTGGCGTTTTCATTACTTGCTAAGTTTGAGTGAGGGTATGCTTGTCTTATTTGTGCATTATACGCTTTATGTGGAGAGAAAACTGTGTTACCGAGGAAGTGGATGTGTTTGTGCTAGTTTTAGTTTTTCTGATTAGCATATCAACAAACCATTCGTTGACAAAGGAACAAGTGCTTTTTAGGATACGAGCGAATCTCAATTGCTAGGTGCTAGGTAAGCGGAAAAGAGAACGTAAAAGCAGATGAATAAGAAAAGCATGTCGCTCTTGCTCTTGCGCGATATGATGAGAATAGGAAGGAGAGTCAATCTGTGCTTGTGTGTGATAAAAAAAGTGTTATCGTTAACACTTTACCTTTATGGGCGTCGTTTATATTGTGTGTAATTAAATTTTGTAAAATACATACATAATTCCCAGATGGCATTCCGGCCACGATAGAAAGGCAATTATGAGACCATGCGGTAAATATTGTGGCAAAAGGTCTCCTAAGAATGTATAATAAACTGTCTCTAGCTATTGGTTAGAAGGTAAGACTAACATTTTTGTAGATGAAAACGAACGTTTTTTGTTATTCTTGAAGGAATTCACCAGCATACAAAATATTACAAGTGCTTTCCCTACAAACAACTTATTGAACAACTCATTTAAGGCAAGGAAAGATTTGCGATGACATGCCGATAAACATTTGCTCGTTATTTCGAACCACGTGTTCATCTACGAGCTTTTCATTCTAAGAATTTATTTGTGTGAACTCTTGCAAGAGGTGCTTGTAGGTATGTTTATGTTTGTACTCCTGCAACTGTTTAACTGGTTTGTACAAACGTGATAGTGGAAAAAATTGCGCTAGGGAACGGAAGCAAAACCAGGGCACTACTAATTTCATCGTCACATCGTCTGTTTCGTTTCGAGTGGAAGATGAAGCTTTGTCCGCTCCAGGGGCCATCATCCTTTTGCCTCCTCTCGGAGATGGGTTCGCATGGCTCTGTGGGAGTTCATACAGCTTTCGTAATTATAAACATTTCGTAGTTCAAAAACGGGCCCGCTTAGAAATATGGCAGACAGACGCTTACCCAAGTGCCGGGCAAAGTCATCCTACGTCTGCTTCCGATGATGGTCTTTGTCTGTTTCGTTTTCCTCACTGGGAGACGGATAGACTCGAATGTACGCCGCAACGTACCACTTGTGACTATAACGTTTAATCTACTAAAACGAGCTGAGATTTTGCGCAGGACAAGAAAGTCATTCCCTCGATTTGTTCATGTCATTATCCATAGCGGTACCAGTTGGCATAAGAGCGTGTTTGTTGCTTGGCAAATTGGAATCCCAGAATCAATCGGAAGCCATGCTTGACCATGAAAGCCATAAGCATGTTCGTGTGCTCGTAGCGGAAGTTGTGGCGAGGCAACCGGTTTCTTGCTTTTTGAGTTCCGGTGTGCTATGGGGACAATTCTTGCGCAACCAACACTCGTATGTAGTAGGGTTCTGGAACGAACTTTCAAATATTACAAGTGGTACAAGTACTGGTAAGACTACTGTAAAAACAGCACAAATGCACAACTTTTGATGGCAAAATGTTGTAGCGTAAGCGGATGTGACGATTGTACTAGGGGAAGTATATGGGAATGCTTACTGTTAGGGTGATCGTTTCTGAAAACGATGCTGAGCAGCCTGATCCATTTTAATTATAAGCCTTGACTTCTAGAACACCAAACCTAAACACCGGTCCGGTAATGTTCCGAGGTGTAATGAAGATCGAAATGAAATTTCAGGTACCCAATCTGGGGCGGGCAAGAAGCAACGCAAGAGTTACGATAGAGTCAAAATACCTGATATACGTCTATCCAAACGCCTTTCTGTTTTGCTTTGAACCGTTGCCCCAATCTTTTCAAAAACATCAAGACTCGACATTACTCTCGGCAATGATTTGTTTGATTTCTTAACGGTAGATGGGTTTGCAGCTAACGAGCAGAACACGAACGAGGATATTAGCGGCAGCACTCGATCTGTGTATGCATGTACACATACAACCACGCTCTGAGGTGGTGGACATGCAGATTCCTTAAATAATCTCAAAATACAATTCAAAGTACACCGTTGCAGACGGGTTTACTGATCAAACGAAATATGACGGTGGCAGTAAATATGAGGAAAGATAGCAAACTAATTATGATGTAAGGTTGCAGGACAGCTTTCACCTGTGCAGGAAAACGACTCTGACAAGGATGCGTCCATCTTCTGCATGAGCGGAGATATCTGTATACGTACCGTGAGCCTCATTCCAACGGAAGCTAGCACCAACGTATTCAGTTTCTAATAATTCAAAAATCCGTGACGCTACTCCTTGCACTTTGCTTTTATGTATGCACAAAAATAAAATTACAGCCAAGAGCACCATCATCGGACTTCAGTGTTTTACCGATGTAATCCTTTTTATTTAATCTGATACTTAATTTTTAAGTTGACCAGAACCGCGTGTATACGCCCGTAGCATCTTCAAGTCTGCCTGTTAAGTTTGGCAATGAAAACTTCTGGCATCTAAGAAGCTTGTAGAGTGTTGAAATTATTCCCATGTCAGATTTCCTTTCACTGGTGCTCCACGTACTGACTTGCCTTGTTGGAAGTTAATTGGATGGGTTAAGTGTGAACACTCCGGTTTCTATACTGCGTCTCAAAGGCATGGGCGTTTTAAGCAAAACTGATCGTTCAGTGCGTGAGCGTGTGTGTGGATGTAGGTATTTGTGTATGGGCAGGCAGAGCAGGACATTGATTGATCAGGTTTACAGTAGTATTGACTCAATCAAAGTCACTACTGATCCGTTATTGAAAATATCGGATCACGAAACACTTGTTTTGAACATAAACGATGTACGTTGTAAAACGATTCAACGGAAAGTTAAATGCTGGAATAGGTATTCAAAACATGCCCTTTGCAATAATGTGTCACAAGGTTTGCAGTGTGGTGCATCTGATTTTGATGAGGCTGCTGACTTGTTATGGAACACATTGAAACATGCAATGAGCACCTTGGTGGAAGAAAAGACAATTGTTTCTAGAGAAACTAGTAGGTGGTATACTTTGGATCTCGCACGTGCTAAACGGAAAAGAGACAAAGTGTATAAAAAATTTATTAGAACGAATAGAGATAATGATTGGTCTGAGTATACTAAACTTAGAAACAGTTATAGTAGGGATCTCAAAAATAGACGAAGCGATTTCTTTAGCAGTGAAATAAACAAGCACAAGAAAAATAGCAAACAGTTATGGAAAGTCCTCAAAAGCATGTTACAACCTGATGAATCATGCGTTTCAGTTGTAAAATTTAATGGTGTGATTGAGGCTGACGACTCCATCATTTGCAACAAGTTTAATTCGTTCTTTGTGAACAGTGTTTTAGATATTAATCAAAACATTGCTTCTGTCAGTGAACCTAGCTATTACGTAGATAGTGCTACTCAACGATGCCATTTCAGATTTCAGAAAATCACTCTTGAACAACTAAAAACCATTTGTTTCAACCTGACAAAAACGGCAGGTATAGGGAATGTAAGTTCAACAACCATACAGGATTGCTATCATGTGATCGGAGAGGACCTTCTTATGGTGATTAATCAATCACTAGAGAGGGGATGTTTTCCGAAATCATGCAAAGAATCATTGATTATACCTATTCCTAAAGTGAACGGAGCTGTCAATGCGGAAGATTTTCGCCCCATAAACATGTTGCATGTGCTCGAAAAGGTGCTGGAGACAGTAGTTAAGGAGCAATTGGTTCAGTTTCTGAACAGAAACGAGCTGTTGATCCGAGAGCAATCAGGATATCGGCAAGGACACTCTTGTGAGACTGCTTTGAATCTTGTACTAGCGAGGTGGAAGGTGTTGATGGATAAGAAGGAATCGATAGTTGCTGTTTTCTTGGATCTAAAACGGGCATTTGAGACAATATCTAGGCCATTGTTGCTTTCTACCTTAAGGCGTTTTGGTATTGTGGGGAGGGAGCTCAGTTGGTTCGAAAGTTATTTAAAAGAAAGAACTCAGAGAACTTTATTTGGTAGCTCTGTATCAGAGCCTATAGAAAACACCCTTGGTGTTCCGCAAGGTAGTGTTCTTGGACCAATTTTGTTTATCATGTACATCAATGACATGAAACAGGTTTTGAAGGCTTGTGAGATCAATCTTTTTGCCGACGATACTGTTTTGTTCATCTCGCACAAAGAAATCAAGCAAGCAGAGTCTCTGATGAATATCGATTTAAACGCTCGATGGCTGAAGTACAAAAAGCTGGCATTAAACATTAACAAGACTTGTTACATGGTGATGTCTGCGGGTGTATTGGAAGAACCTCCATCTATCGTAATAAATTCGGAACTAATCGAAAGAGTTAGACAGGCTAAATACCTGGGAGTTATCCTAGACGACAGGTTGAAGTTCCACGCTCACATTGACTGGGTCATCGCTAAAGTGGCAAAGAAGTGTGGAGTGATAAGTAGATTGGCGAAGGATCTCGATTTTTTTGGGAAAGTTCATCTCTACAAATCATTGATCTCGCCACACTTTGACTTCTGCTCATCCATTTTCACGGTCACGGTCTGGGAGGTCACAACAGGATTCACTCATTGATGATTGTAAGTGGCCAATTCCAGATACATTAGGTTCACCTGCTTCGGAAGGTAGTGCCCTAGAGCCAATCATTGGCACTAGTGGAACTGGCCATATGCATGTTGCAGTTGTGTTCGGATAAGTAGTGCGCCGGATCCATTAGTTGGTTCTTGGCGAGCTACGTAAGGGATACATTAGATTCTCCTGCTTCGGAAGGTAGTGCCCTGGAGCCTGCCATTGGTGCCAGAGACCCTGGGGCCAGCGGTTGGCACTAGTGGAACTGGCCATATGCATGTCGCAGTTGTGTCCTGATAAGTGGTGCGCCAGATCCATTTATTGGTTCTTGGCGGGCTACGTAAAGGATGCTAGGGAATACCATTGTATTCGATGGAGTATGACCCGTTTTTTCTTGATGAAACTATGTTGGTCATCTTGGGTGTGTGTATGACTCGAACAGTTCCTCTGAGAGTTTTCCGATGCCACCACTTGATCGTACAAAATATTTTAATATACCTATCAGAGTAATATTATCGTAAAGATACTTCCGTCCTTCTCAAACCTATGTTGGGGAAAGAGGTGGGACTTATCATCATCATCATCATCATCATCATAATAGTATATTAAGCGTATTAGTGTAAGCCTAGCCATAAGTAGTAGTGTTAGTCCAAAAATGTTGAATTATATAAAACTAGCGCAGTCGAGCAATGTACTCCGAAGCGACAGCATCACCCGTTGTCATAACTGGCGCAGCCGAAAGTCGAATTGCTGGTAATAAGTGTAAGCCATCTCATCCCGGTACGAACCATCACTGAGCGAATATCAGTCGATTTGCGAAGAGAAGCAACTGTTCCAGCTAACGCCCCAAGCACGTCACGATAACGTCGAAGGAAGGAAGAATATTGACCGACAGCGAGAACAAAAAAACTTCAAGCACCACGCACATACGCTGAGAGAAAGCAACGCAATCCGGTTTTAATTGTGCGTGAGTATAGTGAGTTGCGATAGTGAAAGATGGAACAAAATTTCACACCAGAAGAATTGCTTGTTCACATTCGTGAGCTAACAAACTCACACAACGACCTGCTAGAAGATATGAAAAGGATGAAAGCTAGGACAGATGACCCTTTTTTGTCATATAGAACGCCTGATCCAATTCGTAATCTGCCGAACTTTGACGGAAACAAAAGTGAAACGCAGGCATGGATCGAGGATACCGAAACTGCTTTGGAATTGTTTAAAAATTACGCAGGATCTTCTATGTATGATCAATTAGTAAGAGCAGTGAAGTGTAAAATTACCGGCCAAGCTAGGGAAGCGTTAATAGCTGCAGGAAATGTGAGCACATGGCCTCAGATAAAGGAAGTGTTAACGAACGCGTTTGGTGACAAAAGAGACTTGACATCACACATACAACAACTGTTTTACGAGCGACAAGGAAGGAAGACTCTAGCAGAATATTATAGTTGTTTGAAAAAAATCGAAACAAAAATCAGATCAATAACCGCATCTGCTGAGGAATATAAAAATTCTATACCAGCAGTACACCATTTGATCGGTGTCATTACACTCACACGCTTTATCGATGGTCTCGAAGGAACATTATCGTCATATGTTAGGAGTTGTAAGCCAAACAATTTAGACGAAGCTTATTCGGTATCCATCGAATATACAAACGCGTCGTATCGAAAAAAACTAGATCACACTAACACAGATGAGCGGGGAAGGAAGAAATACGATAACGAAACTCCGTCAACTTCGTACGCTGTTCGGAAAAATAATCAAAGTGATAAACCTTGGTCAGATAAATTTAAAAACAAACCTCGGCAAGAAAAGAATAGAAATGATGACGTATCCATGCGCACTTTAAATTCAAGAATGCAAATTAACAATACGGAAACCGACGAAAAAGCAAACGGCGCCGAATCTAATGAACTAAATTTTCACATGGTTGTAGGAAAAAATACGGACACTTGAAAAATAATAACTTCATCCCATATTTGCAAATTTTTACGACAAAGGGAATACTTAAATTCTTAATTGATACAGGCGCTAACAAGAACTATATTTCGCCTTCACACGTAAATTTGAAGAATTGTTCGAACGAAAAAAACGTTTTCATAAGAAGTTTAAAAGACAATCAACGAATTGTTAAATCAGTTTCTTTCGATATGTTTGGTATAAATAAATCAATTAAATTCTACGTTTATTCCTTTCACGATTTTTTTGACGGGCTGATTGGTTACGAAACATTGAAAGATATCAATGCATTTCTAGATATTCGTAACGATACGCTGAAAATTGGACGGAAAAAATTTACATTGCATAAGAAATTTAAAGGAAATCAATCAACGATTTTGAATGCACAGCAGACACATTTCATTACCATAGACACTGAAAATGATGGGGATTTCGTTATAGAAGAAGAAAAGTCATGTGGTGAATTTTCTATTTTACCCGGCATCTATACCAGCAGGGGAAAGAGAGCAGTTATAGCCTTAAAAAATAATATTGGCAAGAATATTGAGATAAACTTAAACGAAATTGAAATCGTCGATACCAAATTTCTCGAAGACGAAGGACCTAAAATAGAACATTCCAAAAGCTTCGAACTTAACAACGATTATCTCACCCAATTCGAACTAAAGGCAATTAGAAATTTATTAAAAGAAATACCAGAAGTTTTGTATTTTGATGAGGATAAGTTATCATTCACACATAAAATCAAACATAAAATTAGAACAGTCGATAACGTTCCAATTCACACAAAGTCCTATAAATATCCTAGGGTATTTGAAACCGAGGTACAAGATCAAGTAAAAAGAATGCTTCGAGATGGTATAATTCGTGAATCCATATCTCCATACACTTCTCCGGTTTGGATCGTACCAAAGAAAGAAGATTCAACAGGATTGAAAAAGTATCGTTTAGTAATTGATTACCGGAAACTGAACGAAAAAACCATTTCAGATAAATACCCCATACCGGACATTACTGAAATCTTGGACAGATTAGGTAGAGCTTCCTATTTTTCTACAATCGATCTTGTAGCAGGCTTTCACCAAGTACAGTTAGAAGAGGATGACATAGAAAAAACAGCATTTGCTGTTAGTTCAGGAAAATACGAGTTTACAAGGATGCCTTTTGGCCTCAAAAATGCACCCTCTACTTTTCAAAGAGTCATGGATACAGTTCTAAGAGAACACATAGGATCGTGTTGCCTCGTCTACATGGACGATATAATTATATTTTCAAGCTCTTTTCAAGAACATGTACAAGACATTCGAAACATCTTACAAAAATTAAAAGATGCAAGATTAAAAATACAAATTGAAAAATGCTATTTCTTCAGAAAGGAAGTTCAATTTCTGGGCCACACGGTCACGAATGAAGGTGTTAAACCTAATACGGACAAAATCGAGGTCATAAAAAATTGGCCGATACCCAAAAATCCTAAAGAATTGAAACAATTCCTTGGGACGATTGGTTATTACAGGAGGTTTGTTCAAGACTTTGCCAAGCTCATTAAACCATTGACTGTATGACTTCGTAAAGATAACGAATTCATTTTCACACCCGATAAAGCAAAATGTTTTGAAAAATGCAAGTCTCTGTTGGCCATGGATCCGATTTTAGTTTACCCTGATTTCCAGAAAACTTTTATTCTGACAACAGATGCTAGCGATTTTGCCGTTGGCGCTGTATTGTCCCAAGGAACTATAGGAAAAGATCGACCTATTGCCTATGCATGCAGGACTTTAAATAAAACGGAAGAGAATTACTGCACAACAGAAAAAGAACTGTTAGCTATAGTTTGGGCCGTGAAATATTTTCGACCGTATCTATACGGAAGAAAATTTACTTTAATAACAGATCACCAACCTCTTATATATTCTACGACAAGTGCGAATCAGAAAATAATAAGATGGAAATTGGTACTAACAGAATTCGATTTTGAAATAGTTTACAAGCCTGGAAAAGAGAATATCGTGGCAGATGCTCTATCTCGAATTAAACCCAATGAAATCGACGTGAGCAAAAACGAAATTAACGCTAGCGATACAGTTCACTCGGCCGATACAAGTGACGACCATTATATAAGAACATCAGAAAGGCCAACAAATACGTTTAAAACGCAAATTGTTTTAAAAATGGGTGATGAAAACGAATCACATGAAGAAGTTTTCCCAACGTATCACAGATTTACAATATGCAGGCCAGAGTATTCAGAAAAACACATAGTTAGTATATTCCGAGAAAAAATTAACACAAAGGGAACTAATTGTATTCACGGTCCCACGACAGTTATACAAACCGTACAAGAAACCTATCGCAAATATTTTTGTCAATATAAAATGTTTAAACTGGTTTATTCCCCCTTGTTGGTAACAGATGTGAAAAAAGTCGAAGATCAAGACGAAATAATTAAGGAAACTCACCAACGTGCACACCGAGGGATTAAAGAAAATGTAGCGCAAATACTCGAATCCTATTTCTTTCCAAACATTCAAAAAAAAGTAAGAATCGTAGTCAACAACTGTGCAATTTGTAAACGTTGCAAGTACGATCGAAGCCCACCTCAGTTGGTAAAGAAAACCGTCAGCATAGAGAAGCCACACGAAAAAATCCATATCGATATTTTCTTCATGAAAGGAAAAAAAATGTTGACAATCGTTGATGCATTCTCCAAATTTGCGAACGTCATACCTTTAGAAACGAGAACTATCGTCGACCTCAAAAAAGCGATAACGGAGCATATAAGAATTTTTGGTAGACCTAAAGTCATAGTTTGCGATCAGGAACCAGCGTTTATCTCTATTGAATTTATTGGGTTCCTGCAAGATTTAAACATAGAGGTACATCATGCCAGTTGTAGTAATTCTAACGGAATTGTGGAAAGATTCCATTCTACTTTAATAGAACTATACCGAACTATCAACTCTACTTACAATGAATTTGATTTTAATGACAAAATTAATATCATGGTGGATATTTACAACAATACTATTCACTCTGCCACAGGAACAAAACCAAGACAAATTGTATTCAATGTAGAAGGTATTACGAACACAGAAGAAATTTATCAACGATTCAAAGAACTACAATCAAATGTTAAAGTTAACTTAACAAAGAAAAGCAAGAAAATTGAAAGAGAAAATCTAAATTTAACAGAACCTCCAGAGTTAACTGAAGGCCAAGACGTTTACGTTAAGGTTAATCAAAGAATTACTAAAGATAAGGAACCATACAAATCGTCGAAAGTATGTAAAAACAACGACTTAACTTTCGTAGATAATTATAACATAAAAATCCACAAGTCTAGGCTTAAGAAATAACTTTGTTATAGCTTACACATTAAATATGAAAATTAACGACGTTCAGCGAGGACGCTTGACTTTAAGGAGGGAGACGTAACGGTATGACTAGTGTAACGGTATAATACATTTGTTGGTATCAGTGTTAGAAATGATAATACCAACTTACACACTACATTATAATAGTATATTAAGCGTATTAGTGTAAGCCTAGCCATAAGTAGTAGTGTCAGTCCAAAAATGTTGAATTATATAAAACTATCGCAGTCGAGCAACGTACTCCGAAGCGACAGCATCACCCGTTGTCATAACTTATATATATATATATATATATATATATATATATATATATATATATATATATATATATATATATATATATATATATATATATATACATATATATATATATACATATATATATATAGATATATATATATATATATATATATATATATATATATATATACAGTGGCCGGCAAAATAAAGTGGCCACTATTTACAATTTTACATTTTTTATATTTTTTCCGTGAAAAATGAAGTTATTGAACTGCTTTATTTTTTGAAACATTGTTCGTGATATGCTTAAGAATGCGCAGTACCATAGCATGACAAAAATGAGAAGTTTGCTTCAAGAAAAATATTTTTTTCCAAAATTGATCAAAATCACTGTGCCAAAATAAAGTGCCCACTTTATTCATTCTACAGAAAATATTTTTCTGAACAAATATAACAGCAAACTTATAATTTATATGCGTTCCTCTCGCATTCTTTACATGTTCGAAGATCGTTGGCGTATTTTTTTTCTAATTTTTAAAGGTTTATCTAGTTCTGCATCTAGTTTTGGCATCTGGTTCTTCTCAAGCGTTATCAAGAGCTTTAAATTTAAATTTATTTGTTTTTGACACCAGTTTTATCCACCTTCGCATATAGAATCTGCCACAAATTCTCGATGGAACAAAGATTTAGACTTCATGGAGGACATGCAAGGTGTTTTATACGATACTAGTTGAGAAATGATTTTTGTATTGATTGTGTGTGTTGAGATGTTAGCCTGTAGGAACATGTTTTTAGTTTTCAAACCCCATTTTTTAAAAAGAAATATCCCAAAGTAGTGATGAAGAATGTTAAAAAAGGTATCAGTCATAGTTGTACTTTCGATTCACACCAGTTTTCCTGCTACTCCTAAAGAGAAACACCCCCTAGCTATCACATTGCAATTTTCGTAATTTACTGCCCGTTAGATGTAGCGTCCTTCAAGTTCCTCGCCCGAGCTACAGCAAGACTAACAAAGCCAATTGGCTTCAATATGATCAAGAACATGCAGATATATCGTTAGATAGTTGAAAAACTGATATTTGGACAGATGAGTCCAAATTAGAACTGATGTTCAAAAAAAATCTAGACGCGATCCAACAAACCAATATGTATGAAGAGTGCAATGTGATGACCAGGGAGGGGATTTCTATACGAGAAGTGGGGAGCATGGTTTGAATCGACAGCATAATGAAAGCTAATACCTATACAAGCATCCGGTGTGAATTTATCTGTTTTCTGTGAAAAATACGGAGTTAGTAAATAAAATGATGTTACAACAGGAAGACGACTCAAGTTATACACGAAGAATTTTTTATTTTATTTTTTCAATCCAATCAAATAAAAAAATTTTAATGGCTCTTAGTTAGTCTTAATTTTAATTCAATCGACATTTAGTGTGCAAATTTTAATGCAAATGTAGTGAAAATGACGTGATTAAGAAAAACAAAATGTGTTAAAGCTCTGAAATACTCTTAGAAAGAACCAATGCCAAATATGTGCAGATAAAAACATAATAAATTATGGCAAAGATCCTCAAACATATAAAGAATGCGAGAGGAACGCATATAAATTATAAGTTTGCTGTTATATTTGTTCAGAAAAATATTTTCTGTAGAATGAATAAAGTGGGCACTTTATTTTGGCACAGTGATTTTGATCAATTTTGGAAAAAATATTTTTTCTTGAAGCAAACTTCTCATTTTTGTCATGCTATGGTACTGCGCATTCTTAAGCATATCATGAACAATGTTTCAAAATATAAAGCAGTGCAATAACTTCCTTTTTCACGTAAAAAATGTAAAAAGTGTAAAATTGTAAGTAGTGGTCACTTTATTTTGCCGGCCACTGTATATATAGTAAAGTCTAATGCTTATGAACTACTAATCTAATGCTTATGAATGACGCAGGGAAAAAACATAACATATTTTATAACGTTAGACAACAATTGAGTACGCCTAGATCAATCATAAAATCGTTGTTACCAACGATGTGGATGATATTGTGGTACAAGAGATAGTGTGGATGACAAAAGTTGGTAACAATTCGCCCCGTTCGGAAAAGGAGATCGCATTTTTCCGTTGACCAACAGGAAAAGTGTCGAACGTTAAAGGGATGATAAGGCTGGACAATTGATGAACATCGGAGGATAGATTCATCAACACGAACAGGTCACCGAAAGAATTCAGCATTGATTATGTCCGATCCAAAGAGCTTCAAATAAATAGGATTAAACGTTACAAAAACCTTCAACACAACCAAAAAAATAATTATATCATTAGCATCAATATCGGTTGGAAGATCATCTGCCTTCATTGCAACTTCCCACCCCATGCAGTAAAATGATTCCACGCTTCCTAGAAGCTATTACATCGCAAACAAATCAGCTGAGCGTGTTTGACGATTGAAAAGATAAGTACGTTTAACAGGTTGTAAAGCTAAGCTAAGACCTGGTTAATTATACGGTCATTAATTTGCGTCGTTCTATGTACGCACGCGAGCTCCAACACAAAGAAAATGGTTATAGGTCAAAACGCTCTAAAAATTAAAATATTCAACCGTCACAAATTATACACATCAAAACGGACTTGTCTCGGTGCGATTAGACAACTTGTTTGGGTGCCCCATACAGGCAGGAATTCTCACGGGTCACACTCATTTCACAGTACCATGGAATGAGTACTGGTACAGGATTTTGTTTATTACCAATGAGCATCTCGTGCTACGGTATTCCATTTTAATCCATCTCTTTTCCCAATTTACGCACGAGTACCAATGCTCTGTACAACCAACACCGAAGAAACGAAGCTATGTTGGGCATCCATTTTCGTTATTTCCTTTGCATTTATTCGAATCACTAGCCAATTGGTTAAATCAGTCTACCATAACCTAAAGCCAGCGGCACATTAAATCGCTGGCTCTTTAATAGCGGCAAAGTGGATTGAAAAGCTACACTGATTGAAAATCAGCTTGTTTGCTCCTGCGTGCACATCATGGTCATGGCCTTGAGTGACTTTGGTAAAGGGATTAATTTATTGAATTAATACTAACCTTAACGAGCGTCCCACCCTTGCTGGTTAAAACGGCACCATTTATTTAATATCGCGTAACCAGCTTGATTCCATTTAACGATTTACTTTTGTTTCGTGTTTGCAAAAGGAAGGCAGGCAGCAACGCTAAGGCTAGAAGATTTGATCAGAAGGTTTTGATGATTGTGGAAACACAGTCGGACCGGTATTGGAAAAAACTGTATTGCTGGCTGGATGGCATTTTGTGTTCGAGTTTTGAGTGGTTCCACTTGCTTTAAACGTGAGGTAGTAGTAGCTCAGCATAGGAGAGATGCTCCGAATTCAAATAAAATTGAAATTAATTGATTCAAGCACAAATGAAGAAAAGCAAACACATACACAAGAAACGTTTTTTCGTGTAGCAGTTGTACCATTATCCTAGAAGCAGCCTTCATTGACGATTAGATTTTGCTGAATTTGGTTTCTAGACTGCTTTATGTTTATAGGTTTTCCTGTTTATAAAGTTTTTTTTTTATTAACATGTAATTGTGCTTTTACAAACAGTTGGTTTGATGTCTATAACGTTCAAATGATAAGCTGTGTTTCAGATGAAATCGAAAGATTTTTGTTTAGTTTATCTTGCTCACAAAGTTCACAACTAGAAACAACACAAAAAAAAATACGATGTACAAACACTTCCTGCTCCAAATTGCTTTGTTTTCCCGTTCAAGTGCGTTTTTATCTGTAAAGAAACACCACTCACCCAAAAAGATTTAAGCTTCGAACATTGAAAATGCGCCCAGGCTCCATTTTGTTGGGGAAATAGTAAACGTACTAAAAGTTTTGTTTTCTTACCACAAAGTAGCAAGTACAGAAAACAGTATGGTACCTTCGCACAAATATTTACAAACAAGCCCACTTTCATACCTACACATATTTCCACACAAACAGAGGTAAGTGACATGCGTCATGCAAAACGGACTTACACGAATGCAATGCTCCTGGAGGTTACTCAGGAAAACTGTTTCAAGAAACAGAGAAAGGTGCATACAAAGCATAAGAAAACATGAATTCTTGCACAGGTCGGTCTTGTGCACTCCCAAGGATATGGAAAAACCAACGGTATTCGAGATAAAGTGAGGCGTACTTTTTTACTAAGACTGCGAACTCTTCGTCTTTGTTGAAGGTTTCTTGTTTATATGCGCTTATCAAAGGCAATAGAAAATGATCTGAAAGAAGGGGCGAATATTTGGTAAAACATTTTTATGTGATTTTTGTCATATATTTTTAAGATCGCACCATTATTTTAAAAAGATAAAATTTAAAATACAACTGTTTTGAAAATGAGTCCAATGGTTTAAAGTGCCTAGATTTGGGTTAAAGTAAAAATTTAGAATTTTTTGTTTTATTTCATCAAAGCAATTAACTCCTTTTTTGTTTTATAAGGAATTTTTTTTAGCAATCCAGTATGTTGTATCATGGTACTTACCCTCGCCGTGCGTCTTTGCGCTGACGTTGAGAAAGTTGTGATTGATTTCCACATTCTCGTCGATGTCCACCTCATAGATAACTTTCTCGAAATAGAGTGGGAAGTCGTTCTTGTCACCGACCCCTGTTTTGATGAATTTAGTAACTGAAAAGAAAACAAAACACACACAATGTACTTCTAAGTTGGTTGTTTAAAGCGGTGCACTTAAACTGCGCGCCAAAAATACAGGTTCCGCTGCATCCACACAGAAAAGAGTAATAATATTAGATCCCATCAGGAAATAGCGAACAAAACGGAAAATGAAAGAATATTTAAATTTTGTTCCTAATGTCGTGTTCCATCCAGTATCTAAACAGTAGTCACATATGTCACTCACGCAACCGGTTCTGGACCGGATGCTCCCGAGCATCAGTGACCACTAATGGGAATCCGGAAGATAAATTTCGGTTTCTCTGCTTCCATTACGGTCTCCTACCAAGGTAATTGCAATGCAAAGCTACAGAAAAGCAATAATGCAACATAAAGAATTGCACAAAGGAGAAATAAAAAAAAACAACCACATTCATTGTTCGCTCGATACCAAAACCCTCACCGACCCAGCTCACCAACCTCCCAACCAATCCAATGGCTCTCTTCGGTTTTCGATGGGAATGGATGCATTATGTGTCCTCGATTTTGGATTTTCTCTTGGAGTGATTTGGAGAGGCAGAAAGCCAACAGGATGTGTGTTTGCTTGTATGTGTGTGCGTTTGCGCCATGCACAAATCCACAATCCAAACATAGATATTCATCGAACCGCCAGCGTACGGTTGTTCTCGCGTTCCAGCAGAGCTAGTGATTCGGTGAAATTTCAAACGCCTCGCGGAAGCACCACGGTACCATAACACAGAAGGTTATGTTTGGCCTCCCCCCACCCTCTGCATGGACACTCTGTGTCCAGAAGATCAATGTAGAGCAATTTAAAATCCATTTTCTACTAGCATGAATTCTGACTTCGATTCGTAAGTTTGTTTGTACGCTGACCACGTACGCCATGCGATGCCTCGAGACACGATCAAGTGGAAAAAATAGTACGAAGCAAAGATCGACGGTAAGAAACCATCATCATCCGGATTCAATTTGTAACATCCTGTTTAAGTTTTTTTTTGCTGATGCATAATTTGACATGCTTTTTTGTAACTTTCTACAGTTTTAAATTTTAGGCTATATTATTTTTCACCACCTTTGTTTTTTTTCTTTTTGCTACCGAATTGTTATGATCTAATTGTCTTAAGGTCAGTTTTACGCAAGACTTAAGTGATCGTATGTAGAAGGATAAAACACATCTTGAGGAATTGGATAATATTTTGTTATTAATATATTGATATAATATATGTTTTGATGTACTTCGTTTTTATGTAATCTGTGTTTTGTTATATTAGTAAAGTAAGAAGCCCACTTGATATTGATTTTTACACATTCTGTTTTTTGGACGGATTGATTAATGTTTTTAAAGTTAACATGTGCAATGGGGCGGTCCCGTGGTACAGCCGTCAGCTCGAACGACTCAATAACATGCCCGTAATGGGTTCAAGCCCAGAATGGATCGTCCCCCCGTAGCAAGGATTGACTATCTGGCTACGTGGTAATGAATTAAGTCACGAAAGCCTGTATAGGCCGGCATGTCCGTGTAGGACGTTACGCCAAAAAGAAGAAGAAGAAGATGTGAAATAGGGAAGAGTAAGGAAGCGTGCGTGAGCGACGGAATGTGCGCGAGAAGGAAGGAATAAAAAGAGGGAACTCAGTACGGCGGGTAACGCGGAGCGAGAGGGAAGATGGGCCGAAGCAATAAAAGCGGTGCGCGCTCTGGGGACGAGGAGTTAGTTTGGGACCGATACGGGAACTGTGAAATATGAACTACTGAACGAGATGTGCGAATGAATCGCGTAGAACTTTACTTTTCTATGTTCGTGTTTACTTCCCATATCACAGTTAACTTCACATACATTCTACCAAAATTAAATATGAGTGAGGGTTATCAATCTGGGTTAATTAATTGATATTCTCATCATTCATAACATATCAATATAATTCCACCCCGTGATGCAGTCATCAGCTCGAACGACTAAAACATGCCCAGCATAAGTTTAAACCTCTAATAGACCGTCCCCTCTTAACAAGAAGAAGAACAAGGCTGTGTGTTTCGAAATAAGTCTCAATAATCTTTATGTATCGGCATGACCTCGTAGATTGCCAAACAGAAGAAGAGTAAAAAAGATTGTTTAACTCTTAAATAGATTAAAATTAAAATTATATTTTATTGGTTTTTAATCTTCTTAACATAATTAAAAACATGAAATATTTGTACCCACCAGTTAAACGAGCTTGATTTTCAGTGACTCATTGTTACCATAGCAGGATGGTCAGTCCTTCGTATGGCAGTACACATTCGGGGCTTGAACCCGTGACGGGCATGTTGTTTATCGAATGTGTTAGCGACTGTACCACTAGACCAGCCTTAAAGTATAAAAAACGGCATGATATTCATAAAAAAATTGATATTTTAGTATTAAATTGTGTTTGAAAGAGCAACATTATTATGATATCGTTTTCAAATAAAAAGGAAAATATCAATCTGCCAAACATTTCCATTTAGTTTCCAACTTAAAGTGAAATTCAAAATGCTTTCCTGAAATTAATGCTTTAACGAGATTCTATAACCAAAGGAGGAGAAAAGGATAGTAGAAGTTTCATTCAGATGCTATCAAAACAAGAGTGAAACGAAATCAATCGTCCTAACCCAGTCACATATTGATCAATTGTGCGATACAATGCCATCAATCGAGGGCACGGTGAAGGATCGGTGAAATAGTTGCACCAATGCGAACGTACGGTCTAAAATTAAATTTGTTATTTCGTCAAATATGACGTCGTTGGCTGTGTGTGTCCTCTATTTTCCAATTCTTCCTTTAACTCAAATCCGAATGGCAGGTATGCTCAATTGAATAAACGGTATTGCTACCATACCACAAACGTTTGCTTCCAGCAGGCACGGTGAAAATGGCAAAATTGATTTACTCGCTTTTTATCGCGGGAGCCAACGGCATGCGAGGCGCTTGTATCGTGTGTCGTTTCTTTTATGCATGTGTGATGTGGAATGCTATTTAATTGCTAAAACCATACACACGCTGACTTAATAATGGAGTCAATGCTGAAGAATTTGAATAAATAGTTGACTAAATTTCAATCAAAATAATTTAGTGGCATTTTATATTTTCTGAAAGTTGCTTTGGGACATGAACTGTGAACCTCAACGTAAAAAGAGCAATTTTTAGTTTATTAGTTATTTAGTGTTTGTTATTCCGAATGTTTCCGATATATTTGTTGTGCTATTTAAATAACCTGATAAATTTTATTGAATTTTCAATGAAGCACTTAATCTAATGATTGTTAAACTTTGGTACAGTAATAATCTTTGTGAAATATCATTGCTTGTATAAATTATTACGTGTTAAATATATCCTTCTGCGAACCATCATAACCGGGATCAATGTCAAAGAGTGTGAATGAATATTAATTAGCTTCTACTTTTAGCTCAAGTTCAATCAAATAAATGGGTAACAGCAAAAGGTGGTGATTGCTTCTACTACCATGAACCATTCCTCGACGTTATGAAAATAAGACCTACGCTATTCGTGCAACGTATTGCATCAGGCACGAAACATCGAAGAACATTGTATTGCCAGTTGTTTGAATTGAACACAGGGTTATTACATTTCCTACATTGTCTTCTCTGCATACACCATCCATTTCCTTTTGCATCGATTTACTATATTTGCTGTCCGCGATGAAACCGTTCGGGGGAACCAATTACCCATCACCCGTATGCGAGGATAGAGCACCAGGCGCCTCCATGACACTATAAATTAATGACAATCCATTGACAACGGTATTTGTCGCCATTGTATCGTTCATTGAGCACGAAATATGAGGGCAAAATATAAAACTGTTACAGGAAAAATCTGCCATGCTTTCTAAGTTTTCAATCAAACTACTCATACCACAGCCGGCCCCATCGATGTCCTTTATTTTCTTCGCAATGTTGCAAGGATAGCTGTGCTAATGGTGATAAAAAGCGTGATGTGGCAGCTAGAGTACCTCTATAGGTGGGAAGTCGCTGCACGTCAAATTAGATGAAAATAAAGCTAGGCCAGCAGGCCGAATGATAGCGATTCTGTGCACCATGCCTCATGGTCACCCGAAACAAAGACATTTTATTAACGCGAGATAAAATTGTTTTAGACCATTCCTGGATGATGCTGCTATTGAACGTCGGACAGTACACTTTCTCGTACTTTTTAAGTGATCTTGCTTGGCAGCATCCGCTATCACTTTCTCTTTCTCTTTATCTCTCTCACTTTCTCTCTTTCTTTCTCTATCTCTCTTTCTGTATCGCTCCGTATACTTTCTGAAAATACGGTTAACTAATTATTGCAAATGGTTCCCTGTGTGGGCATCGTCGATTGGCCGAAAACTCATCTCCTTCCATTCATGCGACCAATGCAGAAATAAACCACGCCGATTGCGAGGCTAATTGATTTTGGGATGGAATAATATTTTGTTTAACGACCATCCATTAAAACGAGCCTTCGGGGCTATGGCTGGAAGAAGTGGTGTTATAGCCCGGTCTAGGAGTAGGATATTAGAAACTTTTCAGAAGGACGGCAGAAGCTGGTTGGCACGCATTAACGCCTCAGCGGGAATGGTATGGTGGTACCACGCTTAAATTGATCAAGCTATCACATGTTTGTTTCTTTGTCTTTTGGAAGAGAAGCATGAGAGAGCAGTTGGCGGGTGGGCTTTTATGTGTTATCAATTAACTTATTAACATCTTTATGATGGGATGATAAAAGGCATAATAAATGTGTAGGTCTTATGAATGAATTATTGGGGAATAAAAAATAATTAATAACTGAGATTCATACATTCTGCTGTCTAAGATTGTTTTCTGCAATCTTCCAAGTTCTTTGGGATTTGGGGTTTAAAGATCCATCTGTCCTTTACAAAATAGCAGAATTAAAATTATTTTTATTAAGCTCTAACAGAAGCGTTTACTATCGTTCCCTCTATCTTGATATGATGGTTATAAATTTCAATAGCATCTTATCTAAGAACTGAGTCCTAGGCACCACGTACCAGTTCGCCAATTGTTCACTAGTTTTCCGTTTTTTCGCGAGTTTAGCCACCGTCCAAGAGCCTCCAGCTTATAAATAATAACCCAATCGAGCTCAACGCTCTCCCATGCGACAGCTGGGATTAAGACATGATTCTTTATTTTTCTAAGCCGAAAACAACACACAGCTACAGACAAAGACACATTTTCATTTTCGTTCGCTTAGCTCCTCAAAACAAAAATGCCACGTCGTGTCCAAAGGAATTTGCTCCGTGCTGCGTTCAGAAGACGGAGAATGAAAAGAAAAGTAAAATATTCTTAAGCTTTCTTTCCACGCCGTGGCACTCCGTGGGCTCAAAGCTCGGGGGTTGAGAACCGGATGGTTGTTCAACCGACGATGACATTTTTGTGCAGTAAACAAACACTAAGTGGAATTAATTAAATAAAAAATTGCATCCATTCGTTGCAATAGTGCACATTTTTTTTAGGTTGAAACTTGGGATGGAGTGTTTGTGCCATTTTCCTTCGATTTCCCGAAACTTCGCCGTTGTGTGTGTGTTTTTTATTATTATTTTTTTTTTGTCGAACCAGGCGTCCCGAGAGTGGTCCTCAATTTGTGTTATTGTTGTGTTTTCCGTCTTTTTATTTGTTTATTAGCTACCGGAATGGTTGGATGGGCTTCTTATATGACGCCCGAGAGAAATGAGCATAGCCATCAGGCCGACAGAAGAGAAATACGAGGCAGCCCCTGAGTCCTGGGGGTTCAAAGCATCCTTTACCATGTACGGAAAACAGCGAACGGGAAAGTATGTAGCCATTCTTGAAGTGTTTCCATCACTGGTCGTGAAATGGTGCGATGGTACACAGAAAAATGCGATGAAGAACCTACCAATTTCCCTGGGCGTGAGTGCTTTTCGAGTTCTTTTTTTACCTTACCACTCTTTGCTCCATTGCCGTTTAGAGCAAAGGAAGAATATATGTTCTACTTCTGTTGGTGCAATTGGATTCAGATGCAATCATGTGCGAACGAAAAAAATGCCAGCATATGCTTGGATTTGCTTTGTAGAAAGATTGCTTTGACGAAATGGTACCACACTCCTGGTTCTGCTCTTTTTGTGCATAGACTCACACACACACACACACACACACACACACACACACACACCACACACACACACACACACACACACACACACACACACACACACACACACACACACAACACACACACACACACACACACACACACACACACACACACACACACACACACACACACACACACACACACACACACACACACACACATACCCGCACATTCATTTTGGTAACGTAGTGTGACAACGGCAGACTGATGCTTCCAGACATTTGTGTGGACGGTTTTTGTTCACTTGCTCAGATGATTTTATCCAAGCGTCGTTTGCTTTCTTGTTACAGTTTTCAACCAGACGGTCGGCAACAACGTTTGCATCCACCGCGAGCCCTTTCGTTCACCGTAATGAGGTCAGGATAGGGCGAGAAGAAACATAATCGGGCAGCTCATCATTCCTTCCCGAAATGGGTAGTCATGCGTGGGTGTACAGGATGAGAATCTAATTGATGGTGGTGATTTATCTTTCACTCGTTATTTCCATTTAAAAGTTGGTCTTTTTTTATTTCACTTTTTGCACAAATTGTTCTTGATTTGATGCAGTGTAGTGACATCTCTTTTAACAGGCGGAAATTGGTGTTTGGTACTCGGGACTTGTCAGGTTTTGGATGCTTTTTGGTTGACGAGTCATTGCTTTTATTAATAGATATAGAAACTATTTTACGCAAAATATGAGATTGGCATTTTTGCTAATTTTTAACTTCTACTTCTTACTTTCTTCATACTTACTTAATTACTTTATTAAAATTGCTTTTTGGTTGTAAATTATTTTGAAATTTTATTAAGTTGGGTTACAAACTTAACTTAGAACAAAATTTTTTCATGACATAACTCCTTTAGAGAATCCTTAAAGTTTATTTTTTAAACTAAAATAATAAAGTTTGTTTTGCTTATCCAACCTCAATGTAGGCTATTGTAGTAAATTCTTATAATCATATTAATTAAGCACAGACACCTCTTCAGTGGCATCGCTCACACTTAATTACCATTCGCTCGGGTCATTTCATAACTAGTTGGACTACACGTAGACTACCACTCATCGACGCTGTTATGTTACGGCGATCGATTACAAACGAAGCCCCATTCAAGTGGTCTCCGGACCTGTCTTTCATAAGGTTGCGCTGTACAACAAGTATTTATCTACGGTTTGATTACTAAAAAAACTCCATACCCGGGTTGAACAGATGGAAAGGATGATTACTAATTAAAGAACCTGCATAATCTGGTTTCATTTTGTTCGGGGCTGAGGAATTCGTGGCAAAAACGAGAAGAGCGTAGGCAATCATGTAGTTCGGCCGATGGTAAACATAATCCAGCATATCGTCACCGAGGAAACGAAACTGAGAGTGAGAACACACCGGCAAAATGCGCGCTTCGGGATAACGTACTCGTGTGAACTGTCCATGGAGTAGGGATTTATTGGACGACTATAGCAACAATACTGGTTCGTGAATGTGGCTTCATTCTTCCTCATTTCATTTGTCTACTCGCATCAGAACATTAAATGCGGGTCAATTGGTAGGCTGCTTTCGAAATGCCATTAACTAAGCCACTGCGAAAAATGGGACTCGGCAATTTGCATCCGTGAAAGGAGTCCTCTAGAGCGGCTTGGGTGATCGGAGTTTTGAATACGAGCCTGGGCCAAAATTTGCCCGAAAAGGTCGGCAAGGATCATTTGGGCTCTAATTTTCCAGAGCGGTTACGGTCGTTGGTTATGCATGATGAAACCAATGTCATTGTGTGGTGTAGAAACCTCTTTTTTTGGTTTGTATGTGTGATATTTATCTTCTTCTTTTCTGTATCGACTTGAAAGCGTTCAATTTTTTTTAGCTGTTGCTGGTGCTTCCCTGACACCGAAGCTGGATTATGTAAATAGATAAATTTCTGGGGCGGTGTTTACAGAGCACAACATGATTGACATAATAATAACGGTATGAGGTCAGGCCAAACCTGGGCAGAAACGGGATGCTAAGTTCTGCTGGAGGTGTGAGCCTTTGCTACACTAACGACCTTTGCACGTTATTTATTTTAGCACCGAGCTCACAGACATGTTATTGAAAAAATCATCAGTAGCTCCAGTATGGTTGATGATATTTTTCCTCAAGAAATCACACCCTCACTCTCAACAGGTAAATAAGGCATGTGTAGGCATAGCATGATATGTAATACTATATTGTATGGTTTGCCGATGGAAATGAGATTCAATAAATTAAAGTTTATGGCGAAATGGGTTTAAATGGTTTTTAAATGCGGATCTCCGGGCAATAAAATGTTAAACAAGGTCTCTGATGAAGATAGAGCGGACCTGTAATGCAGAGTTATGGCAATAATGAACACAATTCACAATGCAAAATTTGAACCCTGCAGCTCTTCTGCGAAGGATTTACCAATTCTCGGGTAAAAGATAATTACGAACAAAATATTCGTTTGATTTTACTTTGCCTTGAATATTTCAATACATTAAATATCGCTCAAACTACCAAGAATTGTAACAACGGACTCAACATTATACAGTAACTTACATTCCCGGAGTTCAGTGGGTAACAAGTGATTGACGATGGTATTAAGTTTCGACCTTCGTTGCCAGATGCCTCGGGATTTTAAAAAGACATGTTCGTAAAATTGTTTTGCTTACCACATTTCATTTTGACTATTGTTGAAAATTTTAAGCAGCTATCTTAAATATAATATAACATGTTGTTGCGAACGCGACAATCCAGATTTTTATATTTCTTTCTAACCATAAAATAGAATAAAATATGATAGTTCAAACATACTCGAGAACAGACGTACCATCAAGGAGACAAACTTAATGTAATCCTAAACCCTTCAAGTAGGGCCATCTGGGTATTTTTACTTGCATTTTTTAGCAGTCAATTACTTCATTTCAAAACCATAACGGTTAACTTAGGATTACAGCATGCACGTGTGTCAAGCTAGACTAACTCCGAGAAGCGTAGGAAAATTCCACATCCATATTTCTCACGGCCGTAAAATCGTTAAACCTAAAACTCACTCGAACGTAAATGGGTTAATAACATGAAACAGATAAAAAATTCGAAAAGCAATAAGTTCAAGTATTTGTCAATGATGCGATATATTCGGAACATGCACCAACGAATTCAAGTGTTAGGTACAGTTACGCCAAAAAGGGAAAACCACAACGCCTGCAATCAATGCAACATTTTGTTCTCACCAGAGAAAGCAATAAAAAAAGGGATCACATTTCCTTCAGGATCGCTTGACATAAAACAGCACATCAGAACCAGAAAACCTCCTAGGAGAATGCGTAGGCGTGGCAAAAAGGAAAAGGCTAGCGATACGAACATATGTGAAAAAGGAAGAGAAAATAATCTTCCCACAATAGAACCTGAAGAAACTAGTATATAAGAATTCATTTTAAATCTTAATAAACACTTACAATTCTGACGCCTAACTGTGCACCCGTGTACAGAGTTTTTACAACCTTCCGAATGTACACACGCAAACATACATACAATGACTAACTCGGACGTAGGCACGCACATATCCCTTCTTACATTCCGCTTGCCTAGGGAAGAATTCGTCATTCACCGGACCACCATTCAACCCCATCTGGCAGAATCGTCAATCACTCTTATGTCGGTACGAAAACCGGACAGACGCTTTCTCGCTCATCGATGGGGCTCAGTGGCAGTAATCCATGGTACTGTAATTGAATAATGTTCGCTATCGTTGTTGGTGCCGGGAATCGCACTCTCTTCACCGCGTGGGAAGTGTATGGGCGAAGGCACTGCTAGCTGCTCATGTCAAAATCATAAATCAAACAATCATTTCCAGCTCATTCGTTATCTCACACCGGACCGCAACGGAAGGCCGGTGTAGAGGTCAGGGTTGGAAAATCATTGCAATGAGTGATAGTATAATGTCGATTGGCCGGTTGCCCGTGACTAGTGGCCGCCGCTGCATGCCCAAGCTACTCCCGACTGGCGAATGAATTATGTGATGGCTGAACCTCCGGTGATCCATGGCATCAGCGAGCAATACCCAGATGACGATAATCTTGTAGCGCCTGCTTGCAACAAAACAACTATTTAACGTTCATGGGGCCAGGTGACTTTGAGATGGATTCTACTGTGCTGCTTAGAGGAAAGTAGAGCAAAACCATAGGCTTTCAAGAGGTCTTCAGCTGCAGTCGGCGGTAAAGCAATGCTACTTAAGATCAAACTCCTTTTAAGAATGCTGCCGGTGAAGCAAGTTGATAGCCTCTTTTTTTAAATAAATTTAATTCATTAACTTCAACGTACACTGTATTTAATCGAAACTTTCGAAACCAGATAGTACTTGGGATTAATTTTGCTCCATCATTTGATTTGCCACTTTAAGATTTCATTAAATTTGACACTTTTTTACTGTCTTGCACTATCTTCTTTCATTACATCAATTATTTATCCATTATGGTTCTTCGAGTTCTTCATTCTTCCTGAACAGACACCAACAAAGTCAGACAGCATTTCTCTTATGAAATTTCTTTTCTGTGCTAAGAGGATAAATTGCTTGAGTTCACTACGAACCCTTTTCCACTGAGCCGTCAACCGTATCCCACTCCATCCACCATATTGATATATTGATAGGCACCATAGAAATAGAGTTCAAACGAACACGATTGAACTGAAAAATGCAGCATTTTGTGATGTGCATGGGTTTGCCCGAAGCGTGGCTCTTATCTGTTTACTGATGGATTTATAAACCAATAATACTGGGCTGCACGGTAATGGACAAAATATAATGATGATTGATTATTTCGTATACCAATGCGCCGGGCAAAGAATGTCCTCGCCTGTCGCCGTCGCCCTGGTTATTTTGCAGCTTGACATTTTCCAAATCCAGCCAAAAGCGCTCCACCAGACGCGTCGTCGCTGTGCGAATGAGTGGCCCAGATATCATCAATCAATAAGGCCAGACAAAAGTCGGTTGGTGCGCCAAATTTTCGCTGCTCTACAAGTGATGCTTTGCTGGACTATGCAGGTCAGTCAATCTAGTTTGTTTGTTCCGTGGTGGAATGATGGAGAACGTTAGAGTGGTTGGTATTGAAAAGCTTTCCACGAGGGGTATATGAAACACGTGTGTAGTGGGGCTTTTGAATTTTTTCCTGCATGCCAATTCACATTCGTTTAAAGTTCTGTGATACCTGAAATAAGGAACATACTAGCAACTGGATTTAGTGATGCAAACATTTATGGAATATCCAAGCTAAGTGTGACTCGCACCAAAAATTTGGTTTTTTGTTGAAATCACAGGCCACAGACAGACAGAAAGGCAACGGATGGGAAGGCTTATATTCTGGTCATTCAAAATTGGTCATTTTTCCTTTCGTTTGCACAACATTTTTAGCAGCTGGCCGTTCTACTGCCCTTTTAAGCAGAACCATACAAAAAATAAAGCGAACACATCACTCCCTAGACCGTATACTTCTTTTCTAATAACTTTCACCGTGAAAGTAAAGCTGTAATCCGGGTGATAATCGGGAAATCCTAAGAGTTGTGTTTCTTGCCCAAGAGCCTCACCATCGATATAGACCGGCCGCAACGAGAAGCGATTACAACGAATCTTCTCATTAAAGCCGTGTGTCCGAGTTGTGGGCTGTATAAATTTGCATAAAATCAATCGGCTACCGTCGTCTGTTTCAGTGCCTTTTCTCAGGTTGTTTGCGCTCATCTCTCATTTTTTGCCAGATGGTGGAATGGAAAGACTACAAAAAGGTCAATTGGGAAAGCAAATGTTTCGGAGGAAATATGGGGGATTGGAATCGAACACAGAAAAGGGATATTGAAAAGCGCAACGCAACATATCGTTACTTAAGTGATGGGCGATGCTTGATACGGAAAAACCAGTCGGTTCATTACGTTTGAAATTTGTGTCCGAAATTCCAGATTTCGTAGTACGTGCAGCATTCCTTCGGGCAGGTCATGCAAGGTGGACAGCAATGTACATCCCATTTGAGTCGAGGAAACGGTGTGGGAGGAAAAGAAGGATTGACCAAAAGCATTGCATTGGAAAAACAGACAAGGACTACAAAACGACAAGCACGCGTTGGTTGTTGGAGCAATTTTCCTTCCAGCATGCGTTGTGAATTGATATGAAGCGACCGTCCGGTGGTAAACATAGGAATAGGAATTGATATTTTGTCCCAACGCTTAACATTTCAAATGTTCCATACATCCTATTGAGACCTAATCTGTTAAAGAGTCGCATATCCAAACGATTTACTGCTCGTAAAGTATCGTGTGGTCCAGGCAGATGCAAATGAAATCCAATCTTTTCTACATTTTACATCAGCAATGGCTAGTTGTGCTATAAAAATCATTTTATAATGCATATGTTCTGATCGAGAGAGCAATTGAGAAAAAGAGAGAAAAAAGAGGAACCCACTCCAGAGTGGTGAATAAAAATGGAAATCAGGATCGCGCATTCAAGGGTAAAATCGATAGATCCTTCTCAACTAGCATTTCTCGATTTTGCAGTAGAAATAGTGGCATGAAAAACGAAACAGATTTCTCGCAAACTCATTCACCAGCTGCTGGTAATAACTACCATATGGAAATTGTGGATTCGTTACACGTTTTTTACGCTTTTTTATTATCAAGCAAGTTATTTTTAACTGAAAAAGTTGCACAATGTCAATCGAAAGGGGAAACGGCTATTTGTTTTTACCTGAATTGGTGTAGGAATAGATTGCACCTAATATTTGATCATTTACGCTTCAGTCATGCTATGCAAGCAGTGCAGAAGTCTATTGCAAAAGTCTAAGTCTATATACTAATTTCAATTCGATATATGAGCCGCGAAGTAGAAGTGTGATTGAAAATCAGTAACGGTAGCAATTACCATGATCCCCTCGTAGCAGTTTCAATGGTCGGTGACTAGTTGATTGAAAGTTTATTTACGTAGACACTCACAACTTCAAAATTAAATTGCTGAAGGTTATTTGTATTTGATTGCTATCCGGTTGTTATTTTTACCACCGTGTAACTTCTACGCATTCCCTTAAACATATGATTCTTGCTGTATTCATATGCATTGCAACTCAAACCAATTCCCGAAGAGCATAAAGAAGTAAAATAATTTTTACTTTAAATATTTAAAATTATTTGAAATATTGGAAGTAAACAATTCCCTATCTTATAACCACCATGCATACGAGTGCTATAAACTGTGCAAACATAGAGCCAAGTCACGAAATATGTAACACGTGAGCAAACAATTTCACGCCGAGTGTCTCTTCCCAACTATGTTGATGTGTTTTCGTGTAGCAAAGTGTGGCCAATGTGGTTGCCTTTTAAATGCTGTGCTGAATGTTACTAAATCAACCAGCTTCATGTTGAGATGGTCCATGTTTTAGTGTACCAGGATCTTCTATGTAAAGCTTGTCTGATACTTTGCTTGTTTTTGTCGTCCGAACGGACAAAAAATAAACAAATTGACCAAAAAGATACTGAAGCCGAAAGCTCATTTCTCTTCCACCAAAGAAATAATCTTCAACGGTAGTCATACGATGGCGGTGGTGGATACAAAATATGCGTACCTTACAGGATAAAATGTTACACCCAAGCATGCAAAAAAGCACACGTGCTGTTCAGCAAAAATCAATCAGTACTGGTTGTTGCTTGCGCAGCGCTAGAGCTCTCTAGGCCGGTGTATCAGCGCGGTACTTTAGAACACCGAAACCTTTGCATACGGCACTCTTTGCTACTGATGAGCTAATGTTTGTAATGGCTCTTGTGCCCTCCGTTACTCACTCCCTTTGGCATTCGGTGGCATTCTGTCTCACGTCCCACATATTGTTCTCTCCTCTTTCTGATAGCTTTCAATGGACGCACGGCTGAAAAAAAACTTCAGTTCGATTCACTCACAAAAACACCGCTCCAGGTGCTTTGCAACCAGCCTGTAGCTGTTGTTGGACGCAATGTTTTGACCGGCTTTGCAAGGGTATCAATGTTTCGATCTTCGAGGTGTCTTCGAGCCTCCTGCAAATCCTGCTTGGCATGCCGCTCTCACGCGTACTGTGAGTGGCATGGTTTCATTTGAAGGAGGTTTATCCAGTTTCTGTTCCCCCAGGCATTTCTGCAATAAAACGGTTTGGCATCATTTTCATAGCGAAACAAAACCCGCTTTTTAACTGTTTTCCATAAAATCTATTTCTGAGTGTAACTTGTTTTGCCTGCGTCATATACACCTTACGCACACGCAAACCATTCGATAGGCTGCCAAACCCTCATCATACAGTCGAGATATGCGACAAGGATATGAATGCTGTGACAAAATAAGACGCAAAATGGTGCATGCTTTCTTTTTTGTGTATCGCTGTGTGTATATTTTTGGCATTTAGACATTCGATAGGCGTTTTTCCAATGGTATTGACAAGATAAAATAATAGATTTTAGGTGACACTTTGTTGCTTGGACGTAGATTTTAAGATAAATTATTCCTTAATATGAAATGGTCTATTTCTGAAGAAACCGCTGGGAACACACCTGATGGCATACGAGTTTATTGTTGTCATCTGGTTCGCTATATTTATAGCTGTTGGGAACTAAAACCAAGGCGGATTAAATTTCTTGCCAAAAACGATTTATTGTACTATTACGCGCCAAAAAATTTGTCCGTTTTTCCGCGATTGGTATAGAAAAGGGCTCGTTCCTATTTTGCGGCCCTTTTTAACGCTTTTTTCTGTTACGCTTCGTGCCTTGTTCGTGTACTGGTCGCTCGTTTTAAAACGTCCCGTTTATGACAGGTAGTTGGAACGCGAGATTCCAACAATAGCAATATCAGTTGCTGAAAAATGTATAAACTTTGTCGGCTTCCTAGGCGTGTGAGTTTTTGTTTTTTTCCCAGGATAAAAGTCTGTTTAAATTTATGCCAAATCTTTTCCGAACTGTGTTTACAGGTCAAATCATAGGCTGCTTTATTTCCATTTCACGGTGCTAACTCCTTTTACCCCTACGATGGTGCGTTGGTCGATTGTTTCCCAATGAATTTTTAGCTCATCTAAATGTTAATGGGTCGACAACTGCTCCTCCATTTGTGTGATTGTGTGAGCGAAATCGCACCATCGTTCGTAGCAATTGACACGACTGACACCAGTGGCATGGCAGGTTTTTGTAGAATGTTTTCCCCACCGATAAAAAGACGGGCGTGCTTTAGAAACAGTACCTGGCACTACGTCACAAAAAAAGGAAAAATGATACAAAACAATATAGCGGAATTTGGGGCAATTGTGCCACCTTGAGAATTTCAAGTTATAACTCACTAAAACGTGTTTTTCAAAAGCCGATTAAATCTCATAACCATTTTACATCTATTTCCTCACTTATAAATGAGTTTCGCTTGAAAAAAGTGCAAACAAAACAGTTTTTGAAGCGTTTTAAAAATGGTCCAAAAAGACGTTGTTTTTTGTGCTATGGGACAAGAGTGCCAGTCGTATCGGGCAAGACGGCCACCTGGTTAAAATAACCGTATTTCTTAGATAATTGGAAATTATTACGTTTGTACCACTAGTGTATGTATTCCTACATGTCTTGAGTTACCAATGAACCCCTTTTCATTACAAACAGTATCGCAATATGGGTTGTTGCTGGTCTGTTTTTCTGGAGTAGAATCCGCTCGTAAAAGCGCACCGTACCGCTAAACGCTACAACAATGTTTACATTTTTGACAGCTCGCGCCTATGAAAGAAGGTGGCACACTTGCCCCAAATAGAGATGGCTCTTTTGCCCCAAAAGTTGTAATATTTTTGAAATGGAATTTTTCAGTGACAAAAAGAAAGTTTTTTTCAACTAACCCCACAATAAATTTCACGTTTTCTCAGCTATGGACGTAAATAGCTATGGTGGAGTAAATATTTTCTCGTTTGATTGTTCGCATGATTTTTGAGAGCTTATTTGGTTGGATTAAAAAATTATAATATTCTGCTCAATTTTAAAACTCAATATAAATCAGTTCAAAACAAAGGGAAATATCAATTGGTCTATATGTAATTCGGCTCAGTACACCTAGTCATTGGAAAGCAACCAACTGTATACACAATTGATCATTAAACTAAAGTTTTTAAGGAAAAATACTTGGTGGCACTTTAGCCCCGTATGGCACACTTGCCCCAAATTCCGCCAAATAAATTATAGCAAAAGCAGGTTAAGTATTGATCGGTGTTCCGGAATGCGTGTTTTCACAAATTCGATGTTTGTGTCACGCACACCCAATTCCTGGTAATGTTCCGGTGAACGAATTCCGAATGCAAAAACCACACAATCCTCCTTTACTCACTCACTCTTTCACTCACTCGCACAATCAAATCAAACATAAATTCACCGACGTTGCTGAGTTTCAGATTCGATAGTTTTGTTGGCTTCCTTGTTTACTCTGGCTTCATATTTGCGATTCCGCGCACCACATTACCTGACAGTATCAAATAAATTGACCACAACATAGAAAACTAGGGATTCGTTTGACACGTACCACACCACCAAGGTAGGGTCACAGTGTGCTGCTTTTGGTTTTGCGCTCTTTCAACCGCACTCAAACAAAACCTACCGTGAAGCTAACAAATTGTTAGTTTTTGTTCGAATTTCGAGCTGTGCCTGCGTGGAATAATATTCAAAGCTGTCATCAAACCTCAAACACACATAGCTGGAAAGGAAGAGAGAAGTCTCGCAGAGTGCCTGATGGCATCGACAGCGAGCATCGGAATCTGGTGCCACACATATACAAATATGGGGTTTAAGGGCCACCTTTGGGTTCAGATTATTAAGTTTTAAATACTAGTTAATAAGATTAACGAATTTTATTCCCAATTCAATTTGAGAAAGATTTTCAGAACCTTAATCGGCGTCAAGCTTAGAACGAACATGAAAGTTATTCCTTATCTCAACAATGAAGGTACATTTTCCCATATACACACAGATGTTTGAAAGACTGTCCCGACAACCTTAACGGCTAGTGAATGGGCTATCGCTACTACTCATCACCTATGCGGTTCACACTGTGTTGTGAAGTAAACTGAAAAAATGCATTAAAAATTTGCACTCCGTTACGTGCACATTCCGTCACCTCGGTCGACATACTCGGACATTTACACCCTATAAAATGTTGGTTGTGGCAAGTCGAGGCAGTACGAGCAATACAGACGGACACGATGAAATCTGTCACAGTCGCAATATGTGCAGCTTTTTGGTTGGGTTTTGTTTAAAGTTGACCGAGCCGCGGAAATGAATGTTCTTGTTCATCTGCACAGCTGCCCAATTTAATTGGGTAGGGCAGTTTAGCCTCCCCGAAATGGCCCCGTGCACTGCGAACATGACACGGTGTGACTTGTTTTGGTTAGCTGATGCCGAGCGCTCGCGAAAATCGGCTTCCGTTGAGCGGGCAGTTTTCTTATCAGGATTGTCCTAAATTTCAACCTAGTTACGGAATACGGCCCGAGTAAGAGTCCTTTCCGTTTTCGGTCGGATCCGATGTTTTGGGATACTTTTATAGTTTGTTTGGATAATGACACTGAAAGACGTAAGTATCCCTGCCCTGGACAAGACATTCGCTGGAGATATTCTTTTGAACGTGCCTTTTCCGCCACTATGATATCCGGATTCTAGGTGCCATCGGAAAATAATGTTTTATGGCCGGCTTGTGACCACAAAACAAAAAGTTCAACAAAACACACCACTATAGTTGAAAGGAGGAATGGTCGTTCCTCAAGGCGAGGACAGACACGACTGATTGCTTTTCGGATGTATTTTTTGGTATTCGTCTCGACATCCATTTTTCGTCATTTTGTGTGCTCTTTTTCTGTAGGCTTATATTCTTTCCGATAAGCCGATTAATTTTTGTCATTTATATTCAACGAAAAACAAACAAAAGAACGGCTGAGACAGGATGGCTTCCTGGGCGCAGGGAGGAAACTTAAACTAGTGCTGGACTCAACAATTTCACGGTGCTGTTCTCGTGTGGCTTAAGCTGTATAGTGCTTTGCTTATCTACGCTCAGAAGCTACTTCTCACGGCAGCAACATTTACAACTGGGCTTCCCCTAGGGTGAACTATATTTGTGCCATTTTTCAATATTTTCTTCCCGCTTTGAGGACGTTTCATTTCATCCTCGGAGGAATAGATACCCTCACTCATCCATCCTCACACTTTTATAAACGTGCCTTAGTGGCATGATTGAGCGAGGATCGTTTTTTGTTGGTTGTGGGAGCAATTTATAACCGTGCCACCAGTTGGAGGACGCCCTGAAGCTGATCGGAAATGCACGTGATCTGCGTTAGGTTACTGATGGATCCTGACATGTTGAACAGATATTTTATTTGAATTCTGCAACACTTCATTGAGCAGACTTGGTGATGGTGGTGGTAGAAGTGTTTGAGATTGTAATTTTTTTCCCGCAAGACCGAAGGCAAAACTGTGAATCTGAAAGCGATTATTAATCTTAGGCTAATCTGTTCGAAAAACACTGTACACTTGGTGAATAAGCCAATACGGGTTCGTGCTTTGCATTCATAATCGGTCCAAACAGAGGTGTGTATTGGAAATTTTCAGGTGCCATCAGCGATGTCACCTGGCCAAACATATACAGGTCACGCGTAACGGCAACCAACCAAGTATCGAATTTCTTAGAACGAGGGTAACTGCTGGTGGAGCCAGATTAAACAGGATGTATATTTTATTGTCACTCATTTTTCTTCCAAAAATCATTCAAATAGCATTAACATTGAGAATCGAAAATCAACATTTCCGGCTACACCAAAAAGTTTGGCGCTTGGCATAAATTTGGCATTTTACTACTTTTTTTACTCTGCATTTTTACTTTGGGGGCCATGAAATGCGTGCACGCCGACTTCAGGCTATGCTAATAAACTCTTTTCCTAACGATTTGAATTTTAACTTTTGCTATTTTGGCAGGAGTATTACGGCGTGGGGCTAGGTGTGAGTCTCTTTGTACTAAAAAGGTGACTTGTAATTGAATTCGGAGCACCTTCCACACTCCATTGAGTTTATCGATTATGGGGTGCGCTTTATATAAATGCTGTGTAAAAACGTTATTTAAACTATTGAATCCGGTTTTTAATTTCCTTTCTAATTTTCTCGCATCAACATAATCTGCAATCGTTTCTCAGTAGTGTAAGAAATTTTGTAACTTCCATGGGGTCATGATAAGAAAACATCATGTTCAGCATTACGAATATTTCGGGGGAATAGATTTTCATAACAGAAAAAAAGCCGAATGATTATTCTGCAGCTTACCAGTCTTTTTGTAAGTTGGTGTGTGTTATTTCAAAAAATATCGTTTAAGTTCTTTGGTGCGTTTTTAAGCAACAACATGAAATTCAATTACCGTTTGCACGGAGTCGCGCGAAACGGGACCACAATTGCTTTGTGATAACAGCAGTCCCGAAATTCAAGTGGAAATTCCTCCTGTATTTCTTCACGGGGAGGTATTTCACAGAAATGAAGAGTAGAACACAAAACATTCCTTTAACATCATTTAACTCAACTAGCAATAAACGAATTTGATGCCTCATTGGAAAACTTAAATTTTGTTCGATACCAACCAATCCCATACCGTGACCAACTTTTCAAGTTTGAAGAGAGTAACTTAACTTTTTGATTGGCTGTATAGAGAGTTTCACACAACGCACGAAGATGTTACATAAATGCTTCATGAAGTGGATTTAAGAAGTTGCATGGATTCAGGCGCTGGTTTCAGTTAAATAAAATCGGACGTGTCTGGATGCAGATCAGAAACATGGCATTGATGTGCAATCTTTTGAGTGTCAAGCTTCTTTAAATAACAACAAAGAGAAAGCATAAAACATATCTTAACATTTGCAGTTAAAGATAATATCGATCCGCATTTACCGAAAACATTACCTGCCTGTTTTAAACAAGAAAAGTGTAATCTTTAGTTTTTTTCCTTGCTTTCGATTTCACCCATACCCGGGAAGACATAATCACGCTCACAAAATCCGCGACAAATCATTCCATGGCTTCGGTGACGGGAAGAAAGCGACGAAGTTCAGTGGCCGTGGGCTCGAGCTTTAGAAAGCTGTCCCAGATTGCAAACGTTCTCCTATTCCTTTTGGTTCGTTTCGTTTGCCTCCATTCTTTGCCGACGCGTTAAGCACGAACCTTCATTTGTGGAGCCGTTGGCACTGTAGATGACCTTCAATCCTATGCCACATCGAACACACGCTCCCAGTGCTTACCCGGTTGCGAAAATAAGGCAGCTTGGTACGAGAGAATGCGAGAAAAAATGAGCTTGCTGGGCACAAATTCGATACGGACTCAAAATATGGACTCTACCACACCCGTATAGTCCACTTTGCCACCGTTAGTGCACATATCGCAAACCATTTCCCGAAAGACGATTAAGTCATGAAGCTGAATTCATGAGGTAAGAAGGGAAGCGAAAAATTCACCTCTTGGTATGCCGTAGTTTTCTCCCTGAACAGAAGGGACAACGAGGGAAGAGTGAACAATTTATGGTCTGTTTCATACAGTGGTTGCAACTTAATAACCGCAATGAAATGAATTCCTCGGTACAGCGAGATCGTTTTTCGGTTGTTGGAGACGGGGTTTTGTGGTAAAAAAATGTATCATCTTGTATCGCGATATTTCACACGTAACGATACTCACTGGCACATATTTAAAGCAGCAAGATGAATGGCACAGTGTCAAAGAGCGACTATCAATCCGGCAAGGTTCCGAGGATTTCACATGTCGAGCAGAACGTATACATGAACGCAGTTTTTTCTAGGTATTGATGAATGGCTTTCAAAAGCACATTTTAAATAAACTTTCGGTGGAACATTATGAACTGTATAAATAATTTTGTCAAAAAAAGCCATAGTATCCGGACTCAACTATACAGCAGTAATGCACATTGTACCGAAACTAAAAGATACTTTTTTGCATGAAAACAATTAAACATGCAAGAATAACATATATTTCAATCAACTTTCTTCGAAAAACAAGTACATACATTTCGATTCATAAATCACCGGCATAGCAATTCATCAATACGATCAAATACTTCAATTAATTATTGAAGATTTTTAGCATACCAACACTTGCATCTCCTTCCAAAAGGAATACGGAAGAGAAAAGGTTGTAAAATGAACTGACACATCTTACTGATTCTAGCACGCGCTTATGCGTTAGTAATTATTTAATTAATCAAATGTTTAAACTAATTTCTTTGTTGAAATCCTTTATGTGCTGTATACCTTTTACAAATGTTGTAAATTAAAGTATGAAATTAAAGTCACAAATAAACGTGTGCCACAAAAAAACTATGTAATAAACTTGTATCATGTAACACATATTAAAGTCGTAACTTTTTTTCTGCTTGCCTACCTGAGCCACTTTAAGCAAATATTTAAAAAAAAAGATATGATTAATGTTTTGCTTCACTTAAAAACCGTTCCATGCACTAAAAAAAATGATCAATATTAAATTTAATGTGTTTATTTCAATGATATCCCTTTAAAATTATTCTGGAGATTTCAAGTGGAAGGAAATAAAAATAATAAAAAAACTATCTGTGTACCGTGAAACATGAACGATAGAACATAAACACTCGCTCCAGAAAGTATGAGACTCGCTACATGTGTATACCAAACTGTAAGATGCGGCTTTGGTCAGATACAGGGATTTCCCACTGATAGTGTGTCAATATTCGAGCATTTCCTGGCGTTTTAGAATGTCGCGTAGCACTTTTTTTTAAAGAGGCTATCAAAACGGCGCTCACAGTAAAATCGATTAAACGATTCGAAAACGAACAAAAGTAAACACTGCCATTGAAAATACTCGCGACGCGGGATGCAAAATCATAGATCAATATTCAGCCAAGTAGCACGGTGTTGCTTTTTGTTCTTTTCTTTTGCTGACAGTGGGACCCCTCTTCTCCTCTTGCTATTCTCCCAGTTTCTGTTTATCACACACTCAGCTTCCACGAATAAAGAGAGACGATTGTTTGTGAATTATATCGATACCATTTAACAGCAAACTGATCCTACCCCCTACCCGTTCACACACACTGGTGACAAAAAAAACTGGCCTAGTATACGGCTGTGGGGCGTTGATAAACAATTGTCGATGGCTGTAAAAATTGATAAAAATCTTATAAAATAAAACACAAAGCGAGTAGTTTGTATTGTGTGCTAGTGGCAGGCAGCGGAAAAACTGTGAGAAATTGCATCTGTTTTCCGGCATTGAAACTATAAAAAGTCTGAATATTAATTAACACCGATAATTGAATTGGAAAATTCACATCCCCATCCTCGTCACGAATTCAATCCTTCCAAGCTCAGAAAATAGTTGAATGCGATCCTTCCGATTTCCGAGGGAACTTCTTGAACAAACCAATTAAAAAATTCTAAAATTCCTAACGGTTAGTCGGTTGATTGGCATTGTCGTTATACATACAGGCGAAAGATACAGGAATGGAAAAGAATCGAATTGTATCTCTGTCTCAAAGAAACTTGTCGTCATGGTTTGCTTCATGATTCGTATTACTTACGATAAATGGAAGGAATAATTGTAAATGGATGTTTCGAATTCTTGACGAATCAAATGGCACTGAAGTATCAGTGCTCAGAACTGACATGGAGAGGAAACAAACCAAACGGCTTGAAAAGCGCATACAGCACATCTCCTTTTGGAGGTAGCCTTTCTCTACAGAATTCTCATTTTGTCCGGATAGTTATAGAGGTTTTCAACAAGCATTGTTTCTGTAGCCGGAAAGAGATTCGGTTTGTGCGTTTCGTTGTAGGTACTTTTGAATGCATGCACTACTCAGTGTGTATGTTTTTTATATATGAGTCTACAGCTAAAAGGGCAAAATCTATTTCAATACCCAAAAGAAAAAAGTGTGACATGAACCTATAATGGTAATATGGGTTCAAAGGTAAGGTAAGAATCAAAACAAGCTTAAGCATTTGAGCTGGAAAACGAAATGCAACAAAAAAGCACACATATCTTAAACTTTAAGAAGAACTAAAATTACGAGAATAGCTAAACCATTACTATTCATTCGTTTTCCACATCTTGCAATGTGCAAAATGTCTTCTTTGGTGTAAAACTTGCACCTTGTCCGACATCATCACCATTGTCAAGGTTCTAGGGATTCTATCTCGGAACATAACATGATCGTAGGGAAACCTACGGACCTACGGCTTCAGAAACTGCTTGCGATAATGCTTGTTACTTGTATAACTTAATAGTGTACAAAACAAAAGGATTCAATCAACGATTGCAGAGTGAGCGTGCAAGTTAAAGAAAGAGAGAGAGAGAGAGAGAGAGAGAGAGAGAGAGAGAGAGAGAGAGAGAGAGAGAGAGAGAGAGAGAGAGAGAGAGAGAGAGAGAGAGAGAGAGAGAGGAATAGAGGAAGAGAAGGAGCGCAAAACAAATAGGAAAAAAACAAATTACCTACTCGGATGTATTTGATCGTATAAATTGTGTTCTGATAAATGGAATTGTCTCGTTTCGGAAATAAAACGAACAGATCCGCACCCAAATCCGGCACACATCTTGTGCGCCACAGTGCGACTTCCGCGGTGAAGGAAACGGCAAGGAGAAGGTACGCGTGCCTGCACGTGCGTGACTGTACCACCAACAAGCGTCGGAACAACAAGAGTCGTCACAGAGACCACAAATCACCCATTTTGTCGAACAGTACTGAAGGATGAAACTATGAAAAAACAAACAAATCCAGTATGCCCGATTGGTCCGTTGTGTTCCTTTTGATTGAATGCGAACACAAAAGGCTATGACGACGACCATGTTTCCTCCTATATCCTTCCTGGGTGTGTGTTTGTGATGGTTGAGCTTTTGTGCTAGTGCCTTGGAAACCCTGTGAGAGCTGCTATCACCATCACTTTCACGCCCTTCTACGGGCCTGTGTGAGTCAAGCTAAAACGACAATCAGAAGAGGACGCTCCGTGACGCCCTCGAGAGATGATTTTTGACATTGCCATGGTGGTGCTCTCGCCTGGCGCCTGGTTTCAGTGGACGGAACAGGCTGTGACGAGGATGGCCGGTTTGTCTACTCTCAGGCAGCGAAAAGACTTTTCGTTTGAAAATGGATTTGTTAATGTAAGTGCCTCCATCATTGAAAAAGGACGTATGTTTTCCAAGTGTCATGCTAATTGATACCAAACCCTTAACAAACTGGCGACAGCAAGTAGTATAAGTAAAATCAAAGGCAACAAAACGAATCTCACTTCCCTCGCTTACAGAACATCAACAATAAAACATTTCCTGCTCTCCATACACATCTTTTCGGTGCAAAAGCACATCCAAGGCGCAATATTGTTCTCTCTTTTGTGGACATTTTGTGTATGTGTGTGTTTTTTTTCACATACCATTTTGACCCGGCTCCTTTCACGGTGTCATTTCTGGATTAAGGATTCTAATTTTCACCCGAAGCAACAAAAAGGCTTCTCATCTTCTGCTCATCTTGGGGCGTTTCGTGTGTTGTGCCATCGTTATCATTCCGTCTTCTCGCATCCATTGTCTGCCGGTACACAAAGGCAACAATATCAAGCGAGTCGATTTTGACATAAGAATGCGTTGCTGATGTTTTTTTCTTGTTCTTGTGCTTGTTTTGTTTGTTCGGTCATTACCTTTTTGGTAGATTTCGAAACCTCTTCGTTTGGAAGAGATCCGGCAGGGAATAAAAATGGGGTTCTCTGCCCGGTCGCACGCGTCCACAAACACCAGGAACGGTTGAGGTTTTGTTTGATGTGTCATGGGACTTTTGTTCGGCACAGAGCACTGGATACGACGCATCGACTAATGGATGCGTCGTACATTAGTACTTGGTTTCGATCGTCGCACTGCTAGCCTAATGCTCGAGAAATTATCACTTCGGCCCATTGTCCGTACACACCTCCATTTCACTGGAAACGATTTGACCGGTAGAGTTCATTAGTTGAGGAAGCTGTTCCGGCAAAGAAGCATTTGTGTCAAGAAGAGTATCGTTAAATCGTTTTATGGTTTGCCATGTACTCAGTCTGTACGATATAGAGGGAACAAAAGAAGACAAGCAAACACACCTGGTAGTAACATGATTACTGAAATTGATTCTGTAAAGATTGCATTGCTAGGGTTATTTTACATCCGACCCGAGATGTTGAGCAATTTTCAATAACAGTACACGGAAAGCTTCGATGTCTTGCAAATGGGCATCAACTGACAGACCAACTCAAAATGACCGTCCCCTTTATCTTTCACTCACGAAATAGTTTTCTGAGAAGATTCAAAAGTCAAGTTCACGAAGATCAACGATTTTATTAGCACTAATTACATGGAGTGTAGTTGTGTTCTTTTGACTCTATGTGAAACTGAATCCATTTTGTATGCTTAAATGCAACATGTATGCCCATAAGAAGCTACAAAATTTTCGTTTATCTACGCTTATCCGTAGGGAGAAAGTTTTGAGCTAGCTAGCGATCTTTAACATGTCTAGAATATGCATATGAAACAATATGTTTTTAACTAACTACTTGATGACATCCTGACAGTCATCAAAGCAGGAAGGATACGATGGCTGGGACACGTGATGAGGATGCCGGACTCATACCCCACCAGGAGGGTGCTCGTCAGCGACCCGTTCGGCACGAGGCATAGAGGGGCACAGCGAGCTCGTTGCCTGGATCAGGTGGAGGTGAACCTGTCGGAGATCGGATGCAGCCGTGGTTGGAAGACTGCAGCCCAGGACTGAGTTTCCTGGAAACGGATTGGCGACCATGTCTACTAGACGTGCTCGTACATCAGCAGGCCAAGAAGAGGAAGAAGACCTGCTTGATGAACTAAACGCTTCCAACCGAGCCACAAATGGTTTCATTTCCATTGCAGACTTCTGGAACAAAGTCTTCCTTGCCTCGGAGACCCTAGGATCATAATCTCATTTCTCGCAAATGCAGGCTTTTGGAATAAAGTCTTCCCTGCTTCGGAGCCCTTGAAACCTCGTTACCATATGATACCTCGCTATCAGTGGTTGAAATATGTACCTGTCCAGCCCGATGACATAAACTATCCATGAGTGTGAGTCAATCAACATGCAAATGATATTCAGAACGCGTTGATTGGCAAATTCCGAGAAACCACATACACATACCACGCATCCATAATTCTTGTTCTCCGCGGCCATTAGTGGCATCACACACATGCTCGCACTAAAACATCGATTGAGCAATGAAAAAGAAACAATATAACTCCCGTGTTTATTTTTTCGTGTTTAAAAGGATGCTGAAGCCCTCTTGATACTCGTGGTAAGTTCTGATTCTGCTCTTTTCATCATACCATTTGCGTCAGTCATCCCGAAAGAATTTTCTAGTTGATAATTCATACCATTATTTCCATTTTTCCAGTTACGATCGTTTTTCGGTCGAGCCCATAATTTTTATTTTACACGTGCTACATATGAATTACACGTCGGATAATGGCGCTTGTTGTAAGGGTATACTGAGTATGAACTTCTCTCTCTCTTCCTGTCCCGTTTACGCATGTTGTTTGGCGAAATTTTAGGATTTCAATGACAGCTGTCAGTTGAATCCAGTGTCAGGTAACGCAAAACCTCAAAGTTTAAGGCCCAACCTTCTGTGCAAGCGCCTCCGAGTCAGCCGAACCATTTAGTGGGATAAAAAAATTACCACTGAATAAAAATGATAATAAGAGATTAGGTTAACTTGCTGTAATGTGTAAGGCTCACATTATCGAGTATCCGACGTATAATTTAAATGCATCAAGTTTAAAATTCAAATTATCGGCCCGATCGAAAAACGATCCTAATCGGTTTATCGGCTTTTCAATGATTTGTGCAATCAAATGGTTTCTTTACCCTTTGTGTGAAGGGCACCAGTGTATAAGGAGGATTTCTGGTTGAAACAGTGAAAACAACCCATCTTCGTTATCATCCTCTGGGCTGAGCTGGGTGGTGCACAACGCCAGTTATGTGCTGCCAAGTAATGTGCAAAGAGTATTTCACCCACAATGGGCAGCAGGTCCTTTGCTGGCGAGATACGCTGGGCACTACAAATTGTTTGGCATCACCGATTGTTCCATCTCGATGGAACGAGCGAGATGCGCGGTCTAAGGAACAGGCGAGAAGGGTGGGCTGAGGAAGGAGAGAGAGGTGCGGGGTGTGGAGCGAACGGAAGCCTGTTCTAGTGGCATCTGGTTTGGCGACAATTGTCTGGAACGGCGGCACCCACCGTAGAATGCAAGCGGGCGGCTTGTGTGGTCGGACGGACCAGAGAAGCGAGGCAAGCGAGTTGCTGCTGTTTGCCGGACCACGTTAAGAGGGAACAGAGAGGGAATGAAGAGATAAGGAAAGAGTGAGAGAAGAGAGGGAATTATGAAATTTATTTTGTGACCGAGTGGAGTGGGTCAGTCTGATGAAAAACGCGAAGGAGTTAAGTCGCAACCAATAAAAGTTGTGCGTACAGGATTTACCGTGTTCAGCACATTGCGTTAGGAATATCCGCTGAGATATCACACCGATGTTCAGCATTGAAACCAACGCACCCGGAAAGTCTAAGTTCACAAGTCGGAAAGACCATTTTGGTACGACCGCAGATGCCCAACTAAGACATCTCGTTCTGGGAACAAGAAGCAATTCGATACCTGGCTATCCGGCCACAAAATATCTAGTCTGACCTCTCCGGACATGCTTGTGCAACGATGGCGTCGTCTGCTAGCAAGAATTATTGTGATTTTTGCGGAAAAGATTTGCGAACCCTACGAAACAATAGTTAAGTTTAAAGGCTTTGCTTGTCCGCTCTTTCGTTTCTGAACTATTATGGAATCATATTCTGGGATTTCAGCCCTACCGTGCCTTTCTGGGTTCAATATGTACGCAGAACGCAATACACCGGAAGGGAAGAGCACATTATCATAAACATAATAACCGATCTTTCGAAAACGAGTTTCCCATTATTCGTTCCACCAAAACACCCAGCATCCCATACCATCCTTCTCCGAGGGGTCGTGTCCAATTGTTTAAACGGACAGCAATGAATGTGCAAGAATAAATTACCGATTTACCTCCGAAAACCATTTTAAATGAACCGGTTTTTGCCGGGCAAGTTCTGATCGGAATGATGCGCATCCAGAGCTCGTGTTGAGAAAGATATAAAAAAAGAAACTAGAGGCACGTCATTTGCGTGTGAGAGAAGTCTTATTCAATTCCCACGATTCGATACATACACACGCCGCTCCAGGCTTAATATGATGGAGAGAGGGCCACGTAGAAAGCATTAAGTGGAGCATTTTTGTTTGGTGCCTGTGTGTACGTGTTTGCGCACACAGAAATGAAAAGCACCACGATTTTCATGAGTACAATTTTAATTAGTTTCCCGACTCGTCATTGCATTCCTTTTTGATTTCAAACCACTCTCCCACAAATCCCTACCGCACTGGAGCGGAAGATCCTGCGAATGCTCTCTGGATGACAGAAACCGCAGGGAATTGATAAGTAGGAATAATAAATGGAAGTCATGCGGAAACACGAGGTTCACGAGTGATGTGACACCTTTAAATAAGGTGAAAACGTAAAAACACTGCTCACTCGGCGGTAAGGGAATCATATGAGAAGCAAACGTCAAACCGTTTGTATTGCTGCGATCAGTTTTTATTGTTCGTTAAATGTTTGTCCTTTTCATTTGTAGGAGTGGGATGTGGCAGTTAATGTACTTTCTGATTGGAGATAACCAATATATTGCGACAGGAATAAGTAATACTGCAATAAATCATTATATGAACAGAAAAGAGATCCTGTTTTGTGAATAATGAGAGCAACGGTACGAACATCCATAAGTTGTCTGCGATAACTATTGACGAAACTTTTCTGTTATCAATCTCATGTTGGGTTTAATATGAAATGTTATCAAACTATGATTGTAATTTTGAAAATTTGACCGAAGCCGTAAAAATGTAAATTTAAATAAAGTATGTATATTTTAAAAGACGTTTCTAAATTTCCACAAGAAAAACTACAAAACTACAACTTTCACTAATATGCTACATTGCGATTGTTCTCGCCTTTGTTCAAAACATCAGAAGTTTGTTTAAAACCGATAGATAGATCAAACTCAATAAAACGAAAGATGCTGATTGTTTTAAGCATATTTTCCAACCAATTTCAATTCTAAACAATAATTGGACATGTGGTCCCGTGATAGCATATTCAATTCACACGATTTATCACGCCCCTTGTTGCTTTTAGTCTCATCGGAAGCGTCATCTTACCAAGGACTAAATATTCTGTTGCGTAGTTATTAACACATCTCGAAAGTCTACAATAAAAAAATAATGTTCAAATGAATGAACTTGGAAGAATAAAGTGAATTTAATTGTAAAGTAATGGGCTAACAAGTGGCTTTATCATTGGCTTTAAAATTAAACTCAAACTCAAATCGTTTAACTAACCAAGATTCTGTCGTTTGTGTTGTAAGCGACAGTTTGAAGCATACAGTATTATTATTTTTAAACACTTTGCGAAGTTATGTATTTCTTTATTTATTAATTTCTTTTTACCATGCGTTTGTGAACAAATGCGTTTTGTCCCGTTTGAAAGTTAAGAAAACACCTTTTAGCCATCAATTGCCTTTTCGTCCGTTTTACGGAAGGTTGAAATACAAAAGATGACAGTCATCTCAAGAACATATGGTTGGCAGATGACGACAAATTGGTCATGAAATAAGACATCCAAAAAAGCTACTAGTCTTATCCGCTCTGTGTGTCATCGGTAAGATGGAAGAATTTCAGATGAGCACACTATTTATTCACAAACAACAATACTGCTTGCAGCGCGATGATCTATTGGAACGATCATTGAGGCTCATTCTTAACCATCTCACTAAATCACAAACAAAAAGTGTCACATTGTGAATCTTGTCAATCGACTCAATACACAGTGGCTTCTGTACTTGTTACTTAACGGATTCTTAAGCTCGATAAAACCACACTCCCTGTTTGTGTGGTGCCTACTTTTTTGTTGAAACTTTTCAATTCGGGTTGTAGCATTTTCCCACAACACCTATCCGCACAATCCCACCCAACGGTAGAACAACCCACCCATTCATCATGCGAGAAAAGTTGTGCTTTTTATTTCACTTCAATATTTCTTTTTTGCTTGCCTGCCCCTTTTCGGAAAACATTCGTCCCACCCGACCGCAACAGTTTTCCCTGGCTGAAAACAGACAAAAATAAATCGATACTACCGGTGGATGCTTGCTGCGTTGGGAAGGGAGCTTTTACAGAAGCTCACTAATGCTTCATTTTTTTTACTCACTCGCTTTTGCTACTTGTTATTTGAAAAGAAAAAGTAAAAAATAAATAAATAAAAAAGCCTTCTCCTATTAAAGAATGGAGATCGAATTCTGTCATTTCCGTTTCGTTTATTTTTATTTTCGTCTATCGATTATAGTTCTAGTATATAGAAACAGCAGCAGTAGTAGCAGCAGCAGGACTTTTCAGTTATATGCTATTTTCACCTATAAAATTAATTAACAATTGGAAGTGATCAGAACAGCGAATATATGTGGGGAGAGTGGAAACACCATCCAACAATGGCTGGCTTGGTCACAAAACGAGTTTTATTGGTGATCGCCACTTGAAGAAGCTATCTTGACTATTTTACTGTGATATTTCTTATTCGACCCAAAAGCCGGGGTATAATTTATTTAATCAATTCCATCCAGCTCTCCTAAGGCCTTACTCGGATTGTGAAATTAATTTCGGTCGGATAGCAATGTTCACCTACTTATTCTCTCTCTCTCTCTCTCTCTCTCTCTCTCTCTCTCTCTCTCTCTCTCTTTATCTCTTTATCTCTCTCTCTCTCTATCTGTCTCTCTCTATCTTTGTCTATCTATGTTTCTATCTCTCTCGTTCTCTCTTTTTTAGGGAACTTTTAGGTTCGAATAAACGTGTTAAAATACGAATGGATTCAATTACACTTTCGAATACCGCCCAAGGATCCTTTTCACGTGAAGCGCTAACGTTTTTGCAACTTTTTAACAATTAGCTGACCGTAGAGCATGAAGTTTTCAGGGTGACAGCAGAATGACAATTATCGTAATACTCGCGCGCAATTAACGAGGTTATAGATAATTTAAAAATGCTTGAAGCTATGAACAGGTAGCTTTTGTTGTGTAGAACAACTCGGAGCTGTCTGTGACGCATTGCGTTACACTGTGAGCGGTGCTTTTGCTACAGCAAACTGAAGTGTCACCAATATTCTCTACTGCTTTGATGTTGGATTTGATACTTTTATGAAAAACTTATATTTTTTTGCTTAATCATACGCTTAAGATACAGTGCTCCATTCATCAAATCAATTCAAAGCGTTTTCATTTCGAGTCAATTTTCTCTTCTTAACGTATTAGTGATAGAAGAAGGTGAAAGCTATTCACTGCATCATTTTTTTCCATTTTGATCACTGTCTAAGTGTGAAGGAAAGCATAACCAGTGAAAGCCAGTAAAATCCTATTGAGACGGGCGTCTCCACAAGTCCCCGCTGTCGTCCTTTTCTCGCGTCTTAGTTGTGTTGATCCTGGAAGTGGCATGATTTATAATGCAGTCAGAAGCATCCGTTTTCCGCACCATCAACTCTTGTTTTGACATTATTGTTTTGTTCTATTTGCTCCACCAGTCTTTCCTTTCCTGCTCATTGCCAAACCTAACTAAAGTCTCCAATGCGTACAAAAGGATTCAGTAAGTGTGTCACACTCAGGTTTAATCCCATCTCCCCGGGGATCGTCGTTTCAGCTGTACAAGAGAATGTAACAATCAAACGCACCTGTGTCCTTCGCGTACCTTAGTCAAGCACGGAGGTGCTGTAGGTTGCGTAAAAGAGGTAGCAATTTATGATAGGATTACATCCCCGACACGATAATGTCTGTAAGTACCTGGATAATTTTTATAAATCGTCTTGGATCTATTGCAGACTGGCGTGGTGCAAGGTGTACCGAATGGTTCGGTTTCCAGGCCTATAGCCTTTTTGCTGTGGCATCCCGTTGTCCCCAAAACTCGGGTTGATGGAACCTGTTTAAGGTCGAACATGAATCACGTTAATGGCGGTTTTTGGGATGTTTTAACTGCATTAAAAAGTCTAAGCCGAAGCATCGGAATGCGCTTGTTCATGGCGTATTACCATCCAAAAAGTACACGAACGCCCTCATCTCATCAATCATTACGGGTACAAATCGCTGTTTATCGTTGAAGTGATGGTAGTGTTGGTGAAAGTGAATGTTTTGACTTACTCTCCCGGCTGAGGCAAAGACGAAATGCAATGCGTATTGTCGATACCGGGATTGAGAGTACCGAATTATACTTACGAGATCAGCTGGCAGATTAGGGATAAGAAGTGCCATTTTGTTTTCGTTCCAGGAAAGACCAACAAAAAGACTTAGGACAAATAGAAAAACTTTTCCAGTTCTATAAAAACGGCATGCGCGTTTGCACTTCCCGGGCACGTTTAGTGCATTGTTTTATGGTCTCCTTTCGGGTGAAGCAATGTCATAAACACCACTGGACATAGCGCCGTGACAGCGATTAGCAAAGTTTACGAGAAGTGTAGCCAAATGTGAATAAAAGTTAGCAGCACGGAAATTCGTACCGGGTTTGGTAGTCCACGGGGCAGTTCGTCATAATACGACATCGAGTCCAGTGCGAGTTAGTAGTTGTTGGTAGAACACAAGCGTTGAATAAGGATTCTAACAATCCCTACACACTCCATTTGTCGCATTCTCGACTCCTAGTAGTCACAATACGGCTAATGGTAGCCAACGAAGTTCATCGTAAAAATCTATCTTGACTGGAGCATGCCCGCTGAGAGATGAAAGCATTTGTCATTTATTTGATGCGTATTTTTGCCACTTTCGACGGTCGCGATTGCGCCTCACGTGCCTCATTTGTCGAAACTTATGATGAATGGCTTACTTTCACCGCAAATATACGTTGGAATTTTGTAATGAGTAGGAGGCCACGGTGATTGAAGCCTTCTCATACCAGGATAGAAAGATAAAGAGCATAAGAGAGTGAGAGAAGTGGAGAAAGAGTAAATCGAAAAAGTTTTCCCAGTCTCGTATCTGTGTAAGCGTGTGATTTGAACCGTGCACAAGTTGGCAGGTGTTCGGTATTGCGTGTTAATTAAATGTACGCCTTATGCAGTGGTACACAATCATGAAGTATTAAGCATATGTGCCTCTTGTGCGTTCTGTGATCTGTGACCTTTGCGGACCTATGCGTGAGAGGTGGCAAAAGCAGCTCCTTGCTTCCACAAACCTGCTATCACAATCTGAAAGCTCGCCTCACTCACCAACTTCTATTGTACCAAGAACGATAGTCATCATGAAGTTTTCGTTATAGGAAGATGGTTAAATTGTCAGGTCAAAGGTAAGCATTACGGGTGTACATTTTACATCGTAGCTGATTACAAGTTGACATGACCGGGCCGTGCACTCATTAATCGAGCCAACGGAAAGCCAAATAGACGGAAAGCCTCCTGAAGCGAAGGCATGTAGGTTCGCACATACTTCTTCGTTAATGTCAGTGAATGGTGTCAAAGTGGTGAGCGTGAAACGCAGTTGGATGCAATTGTGATGCTTGAACCCTCGTTTCTTCAAACACGGCTTCAGGAGCACGGATCACGTTCGGGAGAAATTCATTTCATCGTACCCAAACAAGGGCTCAGGTACCTCATTTTACCGCGTTGCGAACACATTTGTCACGGATACGTGATCCGCACGTTCATGCATATAAATGACGGTGTCGTTTCTTGGCCTACCAAACGGCCTCCTGGCGCGTTCTTAGTTGTTATACCGGAGATTGACGGAAAAAAGCAACACTTCTTCAAATAAAATTCTCCCACTACGGTACAGTTCTCCAGTAGCCGGTACAGCCGTAGTGTTCTGAGATCCTTATGGTCTGAATGGGTGCAAAGGCATACGATAATGACATGTTATAAATTGGATGTTCGTTTATTTTTCATATTTCATTTTCAACTCAAACCCGGTCGAGAAAAGTGCTTGATCATACTCACTTCACGCCTGCGAGTCGTACTGTAAATATGCTGCCAAAGAAAGTAATCGTACTTCAGGCAGATGCACGCGTTCGTTTAAACGATTGGCATTTTTGTCGCTGTTTACCCAACCGTGCCGAGTTCGTCGACCTCCAGTTCCGTCCTTTCTTCGATGCCAGACAACAATATTTAATCAACGTCTGCGGCATCGGCAGCCCATCCGTAATGCGATAAATGTGATACCGGAAATTTTGACCAACGATCGATATTGTTCATTGCACAGGATTTTATTGCTTGTTTTCTTAGACGCTGAAGGTTAGTTTTCTCTGATCGAACAAGGATCCCACCGAACGTCTGTGTTAGGTGTGATGTTTTCGTAATAAGAAATCACGAACAATCACATGCGCGAAGCGTATAATGAACATCCAACCGTTAGGCGCTGGAGGGGCTTTACAAACAATCGGATTTTGTGTCGCACTGTTCATAGGACAAGGCGTCGAACCAAGTCCAATACAGTGGTGAAGCTACATTGAAGTTCATGCCTTGTAATCGCTAAACGGGACGGGCGTGTTTTGTTTCGATGGAAGAAAATCAATTAACACTTTCAGAGAAAGTACTCAATCCACTTGACGCGAGTCGATTGTCTTGTAGATTGGTTTTTCCAAATAACAGATTGACTATTATGCAGCTTGTTGAGAAAGATAAGAAGGGAGAAGTTTCTAATTCATTGTAAAGATGCTTTGTTTATGCTTATCCAGCACTCAATTAATCGTTTTTAAGAAAGTTTGTTTCACTAAAATCCTAAGATTTATTAAATGCATATCTCAATTGTTTAAAACAGTTAAAACATATTTTTACATGATGTTAGTTTAAACATGATTTTTCCATTAAACTTTGTGTGGCGGAGTATTTGTATGGCGTTTTTAGTAAAATCAACTGAGATAAATTTTCTGAACACTTTAACATTGCTATTCATTTGTTTGTTCATTTGTTGATGGTTGCAGATGCCGTACAGGATAGTTAAATTTTCATCTAAATATCAAAGCTTTTTCATGACTGGTAATGAATAAGCGCGTCAGAATATTCATTTTAACAATTTTCAAACAACATAGAGTTCGATTAAATTAAAAATATTTAAAAGGTGTTTTATTTCAAATTGAAGCATTCGGTGTTTGATAGTGTAAGCAAAAAACAATGAAAAACATATTTCCACATCACCCAAATTATTTGGTTAAGTTTTAAAGATCACTTCGTTAAGATGCTTGTTGTTAGGAACTCAATTTACAAAGGTTAACTTGATCAAGATATTTAGACCTGTTCAATTTGAAAATAATCGTTTTATAAATTAGTTCGTTCGTTCCACTTAAGCTAAATAAGATTGTCTTAAAGAAACCCTACTTAGTTAGTACTGGATATGAGGCATAAACTCAATAACCTTACAAATATACTTAGTGCAACGAGACATTCGAAATGAACAATTCGATTCAAAGGAAACTTGAAAGGAGATTAGAATTGAAATAATGCTTTTGTAGCATGCATATGCTATACTTAGTTCATATAATTCTCATTACACTCAAATAGCAGAAATTGTCAACATACAACACACAATAACAACTCATAAGTCAGTAAATGTAAATCAGTAGAAAAACTCTTATCCCAAAACACCTACAAAACATGCAAGCCACACACTAACTTTCAAAGGCGAAAAAACATTACTCAGCACAAAACCCGTTAGAACGCAGTTGAAGCGTAAAACCATAACATTGCATAAAAGCAACCATCAAGTCATATATAATGAAATAGGAGACACCGTACCATCGTGTGTACAAATAGAACAGTTATCCGCAAGCGTAGAAACAAAACATCGCATAAGCACAATAACCCAGAACGCAGAATAAGCGAAACTATATAAAAACTCAAACTCTGATCTTCAGCATAATTGACACAAAACAGAAAGTGAAAGTAAAACCAAATCTAACTATACTCGTAACTCGTATAAATAAAGATGTAAGATAAGAACGAGTACTGCTCAGTACGTACAGTGACACGGTTTAGTGGGGCCGTTTAAGTCTTATCGTAATTCGCACAAACACAAATGTGTTAAATTAATGCATTGTGTCCACTCGTTACCTGGAGCCCCGATGGCTCCCAGTGATCATCCGAAACTCCGTCTTGTTTAAAACTACAACACCGTTGATCTACTCTGTCGCGTACGAACCGAACATTACACTTTTATTTTATACCATTTTTTTTTCAGAAAAAAATTGAAGCTGTTTTCGTCTTGAATGTCACAAGCTGTTTTGTTTTACTTCATTTTGTCTTTCTCTTTCTATTTCTCTCATATTGAATTTCAACGACTAGTACTATTAAGTCGCAGAGTGCGTTCATTGAACTACATCCTCTTGAACATCCGATACGACAGCTATCTCGAGACGGTTCCGTTTAGAGTCATTCCCCATTTACATTGTTCACCTCACCTCAACGCAAGCAATAGAAACTTTTCAGACATCGCACATCATCATCGCCATAGCAGCGAAAGCCCATCAACAGGCGATCTTGGGCATTGTTCAATCGAGCCAAAAGTCAGCGGGACAGTCTGTGTTGTGTATGAGTGTATGAGTAAGACACTGATGACCGCTTACCGCACATGAGTGACTCGGCGCCAATGTCTTGTGAGAAATGTGAAGAATTCAATTTACAATATTTGCAATCGATCGAAAATAGCGACACCGCCTTTGCCGGGAGCGCGCACGTGCCATCAGCAACCTGATTCATCTTGTTCACGGTCTGGGTGGACCGCTTTACCATCCGCCGTTGGTTAGGGACATCAATGAGAAAAGTGAAAACTACTGCCGTTGTTCATCGGGCATTACCGTCAATCAATAGTGGACAGCTGTGGGAAGGGATTTCGAGAGCACACTTTGTGTTATTATGCATGAATAGGGAATGGGTGGACGTGAAGAAATTTGTCTGCAGAAGATTGGAATCTCTGGCACGAGAGCGTATGATTGTTCAGTGGATGGAACGACGTGCAATGGGTGCAAGGGGTCGTTCGAGAAAGATACGTGATTTTACAAACTGTAGATTGTGTAAAGTATCGGTAACGATGGTGCTTGTGGCTTTTACGAGTCGTTTGTTCTACTGCGTGCTTTTTCTCGGGGTGTGGCATACACCGTGAACCAGAAATACGCTTCGAAACATTAGCACATTGTAAGAAGATGCATAAACTTTTGTAAAAAATTAATGTTCACTGTAGGTTGCGCAGCCATCTGTACCTCAAAGCCAGATGCAAAGCAGCGGTTTGCATTTTTCATGTCATTGTTTACGCATTGCGCTGCTTGGTTGGAGATTTTTGGTTTCTGTGGGAAGGTTAAATATCGGAACAGAAAATCGGTTGCCACTGCTGCTGAATTTGGCTACTCACAGACCTACAACAAGTCGTATGTTCATGATTTTTCACCCATATCACGATACAACCATTCGAGGTAGTTTCGTGTCCAGTCCTTTACTAGTACGAGCAGCTGTGCGCTTCGAGTACCGCTAATGGCACGACAGTTTGCTCTAAGTCACTGCGTTGTTCCGTTGTACACGGGGTGTAAACTTAACCGAGTGAAAGCTACCGCCCTCCGAAACCCCGAAAACTGCCAGCAGCAAACAGTGCAACAAAACGCAAATATTTATGCTCACTTGCTGGTTTTGAACGGCTGCTGTTGCCGTAACATGATCCAACACTCAATGTTGTATAGTAGGAAAACGAAACAGAGACTGTGGTTTGGAACAACGTGCGCGTACATACTGTGCAACTGAAGAACCCGTTAAAGTGTTGGTTCGTTACGCAGACACAACATAGCGCATTTTTGTATGTGTGTGTGCAGCGAAAGTGGCGATGTGATTTGAATATGGCCATCCAAGCAATCTTTAATGCACCACGGGTAGCAATCCCATGAAAACCACAGCTAGTGCAGTCACTGGAGAACAGCTCACCGAAACCATAACTGTTGACATGACTATACAACAACACCAAACATTGGGATCAGGTTTATACTGTATCTGACTGTGGTCTTGCAGAGAGTCCAGGGACTGTGCATCGCGGAAAACACCAACTGCAGCAGGTATGCCTCTCGTAGGTCGAGTATGATTTTTGTACGCATCATGAGCAACATGGTATCCCGTTTTAGTTGAAAACCGACTAGAAACAGCTTAAACGTCGTTGGCTAACAAGTCTCAGCAAGTATCCTCCAGTGGAAGAATGCAGAAAAAAGCAAGTACGCAGTGAAATAAATATTTCATTTGATACATCCCACGACTTGGCATGATCTGGTCAGAAATGAATCTGGTCATCACCAGCCAAAGCATAAGTCCAAAAGCCTCAAAGCCCAAGCCCAACGAGTACTGGCGCACTACATTAGCTCACCAGCTGTTGCTTGTCTGTTGGCTTTCCTTCCAATAACGCTTTCTCTGTCACTCATTGCACAGGAATTATTTCACAAGAATTAATCACAACTGGAAGAAAACAGAAATGCTTGCATGACATTGATTGCGTTACGTAGAGGGCTTTGAAATATTGCCACATTCTGAACATCCCGGTCAACATGTCACACCTCTGTACGGTCGACCTATGGATTCAAATGAAGTCTCCCGTTTGTAGGTGCTTTCGCCTCAATATCCTCTTCCAGGAACAATTTAGATTGACGTGAATAAAATTGTAATGCGAAAACGGATCCTAATCGGATACAATCAGCTACATTCAAACATTTAATTAACGTTTTCACCTGATAAGTCGTTGTCAATTGTCATTGTACAAGAAGACTTTCTGAATTTGCAGCTTTTGCCAGCATCTGCGCCATCGCTTACCTGAAACGGAAAACAGACAAAAAGACACAATTAATCAAATCCCAATGTCGCAATGATCAGCGCTCGACCTGTCCCTCACTACTATTCCCCCAGGCTTCACGTCCCAAAACAGTTTGAATCACACAATCAGTCACTCGCACGTGGGCACTTGATTAGCATTGCCAAATCGATAATGAGCGGAAGCTACACCGAGTTTCCGACGCCCTGATTTTCCTCGCACCAGAATCGAATATCGTTTTCACCGCAACTGAAAACACTTTGACAATTTGGAAATTTTTGAGCCTCACATAGCTCCACGAGCCTGCTTTGACACTCTACCTGACATCATTCATTCGAAGGGAAAACCTTGATATTTCGTCCCGAGAATCATATTAGTTCAGTTGAAGCACGGGACCAAAGCGCTTAGCCAAAGCGCACGACCAGAAATGCTGATTGCAACGTCCGTTGTCCAGTCCTGATAGCCGTCATCATTTTTTGTTAGTCTCTCAGCCGTTGACGAAAAGAGAACAAAGCTGTAAAAGAAGCATTAAGGTCGGATGAAAAAAAAAAAAACCAAGAAGAAAACAAATCCCAAATTTTTGGTCTTCAGAATTCAAAGTCAGAACAGCTCGATTAAATATTTGCTTTCGTAATGAGTTTGGTCCATGCAAAAATCGGTCACCCAGAAAGGTCCAGCAGTCTTGTAAAATGCTTCATACTTTAAGAGAAAGATTAAGTCATAGTGTGTGAGAGAGCAAAACTGCCAACATATCTGGTCCAGATTGTTAAGAGCTCTGGCAAATAATGAAAAGCCATAATTACGCTGTACCGCATATAAGACAAATGTCTATTGTAGGAAACTCTTTCACTTTGGCTTTTGTGGGTGTGGTTATTCCAAAGAATTTTTTTACAAACTTTATTGCACGATGTTTTTCAGAAAACTTGAAACTTTGAGAAACACGACTTTTTGATTTGACTTCTAACTTTCTTGTGTCACTCGACCGAACAAGTGGCTATGGGAGGCTTTCAGTCGTGTAAGGACGATTAAATTTTACACAGGCTTGGTCGACTTCAATCCCAACTGATGTTCTGTGGCTAGTTTGCTGGTTTATGATGTTGAAAAGCTTCTTACTGCATTACAAAAAGGTTAAGTTACTCATATGCTTCGGTAGAATCGATAGAATACTAAGCAGAGACATGATTGTCGTCTACGGCTCGAAAAATGCCAATCATTGGCCATCCGATTGTCATTAATCCATCCAAACCGAGCCCAGGATCTGGGTATCTTTGGTTAGCTGGGAAAGATTTTAATTCCCAGTGGCTTAAAAATAGCCTCATACCTCTGAGCCTCTGGAACGAATGCAACTCCCATCCGCCCTAGTGGTTGCTGTCATAAAACAGCCGTTAAACGATCACACACACACACACACACACACACACACACACACACACACACACACACACACACACACACACACACACACACACACACACACACACACACACACACACACACACACACACACACACACACACACACACACACACACACACTCACTCACTCACTCACTCACACACTCACTCACACACACACACACACACACACACACACACACACACACACACACACACACACACACACACACACACACACACACACACACACACACACACACACACACACACTCACACACACACACACACACACACACACACACACACACACACACACACACACACACACACACACATACACACACACACACATATGCTTAGATCTGTACCTCAACGCACATGCTTTAGGTCGCAAATCCGACATAATGCCATCAGACAACATGCGGTTAGGATATTCAATTTCGCAGAAGCTGATTACCGCCAGACCGGCTCGCACTGGGTGAATGTGTACATCATCCTGGAGCAGCGGCGCAGTACATGACATTTCCCGGATGTCGTAAACAATATTTTATTGTTACACGAAACGAGCACACCATCGCGCCATTGAAGACGACGATAAGACAAAAGACGTTCAGCGCAAAAGTCCTGTCAGCATGGCTTTTAAAGTGTATGAATAAGGGATATCGTTGACATACACGATCTCACGTGAACCCGTGCGCGGAATTTAATGACATATCTAAAGCCAATTCGTTGAGAATATATAATTTTATGAGATATACACGACCCACATGAGAAGGCTTTTTGTTTCAACTAGTATGATGGTTTAACATTATGTTGCAAGCGTTATGATGTGATGTATGGCCTTAAGACTTTCAGCGTTTCTCCTGATTTATGCTTAGACATCCGTTCAGCTTCTTCAAACAGGGGATGAAACAATGAAGGATGTTATGATAAAGGGATACCATGAGAGCAGTGCGATAAGAAACTCGCCACTGCTCGTGACATCTCGTGTTTCAGTTGAGCACAAGATATGATGCAGATGTAGGCCAAGACACGATTCCAAATAATGTTACCTATGTTTCATTCAGATAACTTCTACCACGGACTTTAATTTCTTCAAATCGATTCACATTTACGGTTTCTAAAGGTTTACTTTCTTTCACCGGATAAGTGTTCGTGTAATAATGAAGTGACATCACGAAATCCCATTGACATCAAGATTGTATTGTGCTCGGTTGAAGATGTACTTCTACCCTATTCTTCTGGCTGTCTGACATACAGGAGTACGTATCACGCAGCCGAAAAACCTTTTCTTGCCCTAGGCATAATGTGTCTAATCGACAAGTGGACACCATCGACAAGCGTGACTTCTGGTAATCGTGGCAGCAGTTTCCTGGCACTTAGTTAAGTTTCTTCACCCTAGACTTGATTCTACGTTCTTTTCTTGTTTAATCTTTCTTATGTCAGCAGCACTGGAACAAGAAGCATGTCAGGAAAAAGTCATTGAAGTAAAACTGACATTGATCTGTGCTCAGCTGGGATATGTCACTACCTAGAACGCCCAGACATACAAAAAAAAGGAAAGAGCTTAATGTCCCTTAGGGTTGTTGCCACCAAGTATTTAACCTGCTTGCGACCCGCCCGGTACATGTTTACCGTTAGCGGAAGTGATGACAAATTGCTACAGGCGTGCGAAAACGATGGAATACCGCTGCTTGTAAGAACTTACTATTAAGAACATACCAACAAACAGAACAAAAAACCCGTTGGAAGTGCAGGTGGATACTATTTGATAAGGACTACCGATGACAAACACGGATCTTGTTTCAATGAGCGAAGATGAGCAATACATCATACTGTGCGCTGAAAGGTGGTTGGGCCGCGTGACGATTGAGACGAGACTAAAGTGCTTGTCATCAAATCGATAGTTGATGAGAGTCGGCTTGTTTTCGGCACGAAACGTCTACACGGATGTTTACACTCAAGCCGCACTAAAATCGAGTATGTTTTGTTTGTGTGTGTATGATTTGAAATTAAACTGTCAGCAGGTGCTTTTGGTAGTATGTGTTAAATCACCTTTTGGCACTCGCTACGAGGCTCTTGACATCAAGAAGCATTAGTTAAGTAGGTCAATTTTAAATAACTAAACAATAGTGCATTAGTTAGTATTATGGAACGTGACATACGTTGCTTACTAAAGGGTTACTTCAATTGATTGTGTTGTATTAAAATTAAGTTGATGGCTTTTTAAGAGGATAAAGTTTGAGCAATATGGTCCGGTCGTATCAACGTAGGATGTGCATAAAGCAATAAGTTTGTTAGATGGGGACGCCTGGTATCTCACATAAATTTACAACAAATAGTTTAGTTGGAACAAAATACCGTATTTTGGCGTTTTTAAAGACCTGTGAATATTCAATAGTTACACAAACCGGCTTCTCATATCGATGTTTTTTCTAAAACAAAATTATTATCACACGTTTTTTTATTGAAATCGCTTGCTTTTGGCTATGAAAATGTAATTCTCGTCACATCATCGTGTTTTGCGAGCATTACTGGCACTTACTATCTCAAATGCTCGTTGTATTAAGCGCAATGCTCTGGAATTGATCCTAGTAACGATGTTCAGGAAATCCTATATGGTACAATGTTATAGACGATACAATGTTTGAAACACATAGGAGAATGAGTCTCATTAATAGAATATCAAACGTAGTTTGATAAAAATTGGAACAAAAAACATCCAAAAATATGTTTCAATGCCTAAACCTAAACCCTAAAATAAATTGCCTTAAACACGTATTTTTAATTCATTTTATTTGATTTATATTTTTAATTGCACTGTCAGACAAATTTCAAGCGTTCAACTCGCCAACTGCATGCCAACTAAAAAGCGTCCAACCATTGAATTCCGACTGTAATAGAATTGCTCCTTTTATGAGCTCCTCATTATTAAAATGTTCATGAATCACATATAATTTTAATTGAATTGCCATCATACGTGTATAACAACCTCCTGATTCTATTGTCGATCGTTTTTTCACAGGAGTCGTTAATAAATGCTAAAATACGGTTTTTTCTAAAAAATAATTTGCAATATTGAATTCAAACAACTCTTTTGAATATTGATTTTATTTTTCAAATAGTATACTAAAATGCAGGGAGTGATTATTGTGAATCAATAAACTTCTATGTAATAATGGAAAAAAATACTTCAAACGAAATAAATCTCGCAAAAATTAACGAAATAAATATAGAACATAGAACGAAATAAAGCTCACAATATGCGTAATTTATTTTATTACACTGATGGAAAATGCCACGAGTAACATACCTTTTCAATGAAAATATAAATAAATGCTGATAATAATTTACGTTTTCGTAAGTTATCGTGAAATAAATTTGATTTTTATATATTTTATCTTCGAAAATAGAAAGTCCATCCATATTGCTAGTAGAAAAAAAAACCTGTCAGACCTCAACGTCATAAGGTTTCTATAGAAAATGGGTGTTTTGTTTTTGTTTATTTTTCGGTTGCCTTTGCATTGCAAAGCAAACTGACAGCCTAACATTTTGTTGAATTTGTTGTCATAAAGAATTTACAAATAAATTGTAAAAAATAATTTTGTAACAATATGTTTCTATAAATAGTATCTTTCAATTCTAATTATTAGATAATGCCATTTCATTCAGCGCAAAATTACAAACTCTCAAAACCCTGCTAAAGCAAGCACAGAGTGAGCGCAAATAAAATAAAAACGAATAATCTAACTAGAATCCAATAACAAGCAAAATAAAAATTAAAACAACGATTGTGATAAGGCGTAGCAATTATGTTTGAACGTCATTCCAAAGCATGTGCACGCTCTTTATCTTCCTTTCGGGAGACAGGATGCTGCTATGCCTAGAAATATTTTAGTCACGCTCGAAAGCCCTTCTCCATAACGAGTTTAGCTATGGTACTTCATGTTCTCTCTCCGTGTTCCGGTCGGGCGGGACATTGTGTTGCACCGTGACTTGTGCTTGATTATGACGCAGGCGCTCGATGACAGGCGATGATTTATATTCATCACGCAATGCAATGGCGTCCTCATCGCTTGGTCATCGTCCGTTTTGGGTCTGTTTTATGTGTGGAAGCTTCAAGGAAGTTGGTTACACTATGCAAATGAAATCTGTTATTGGAGGCTACACGATTCTAGTTAGTTTTTTGTATGGAGTTTGACAGTTGGAGGCTGAAATCATGTAAACACTCCATACAAAACCACACAAAAAACTAGCCTGCAATTTTCAGTCTAGATTATTCTAGCCACAAAGCTAGAATTAGATTCGAGTACCTGCTCGAAAACACGTGTTTGTTTACATTTATCCCAAGGTGCATTAAAGAGATCTGGTGATGGAATCCAGAATCAAAGTGCATGTAGTCCAGGTGGTCTCATAGTATGTTTTTTAAAACCAAATTTGAATATCACTTTTTGGGAATCGGTGAAAACTTTTGTTCAAACAAGCTTTCTGAATGCATGACGAATACACAAAACACTCTTAAAATTTTCATTCAGAAACAGAAGCGATAAAAATCAGTCTTCTAAATTCATACACCTTGGGATAAGCCCACCTGTGTATTATATCAACTAAGGTAGCTGCTCGAAAGCTGCTATACAATGCAAACAGCTGACAGGCTAAAATTTCAGCCTACGAGCTTAAAATGGAAAGGCCCCCATTGACGGTCAGTTTGCAGATACTGGAAATCACAAGTGACAGTTTCCGATCCATATATTTAATCCTTCCACACGTCTGTTGCGAACGTACGCTTGTCGCTATACGAGGGAAATCTCGACTCGCAGCTTCTTAAATGCCATCTATTTCCGTGACACGCTCACAGAGTGTACGAAGCAATCTACCCAAATAGCAATTGGGCAACTCTGTACCTCCCGCTAATGGATAGCCATTTTGAATGCAACGGGATGAATTATGACCAAGGGGCCTTGTCCGGGATCGTTTTCAAAGACTTATGCTTCCAAAAAAAGAGACCAACATTAACCTTACCCTTTCCCGGGTTTTCACCGGCTTATGCACGCAATTACTTCCAAAGCGTTTCGGTTGGATGCCCGATACCTCGCAGGGCGTTGCGACGTGCTCCCAAAAGCTTGCCATTCGTTACGATTATACCAATGGTAGCTAATGTGAAAAAAAAAAATCTGCCACTCCCTCATCTTCTCTATCTCCTTTGACTTCATCACATCCACACGTTGCACACGAAGTGAAAGAGAAGAAACGATCGTGGGATAAATGGCTTCGCTTTCTTGCTGATGCACTATCATGCATCTTTGCCTTTGCACTGATCGGCTAACAGCTCCCCTGGTTTTTGTAACGAGACAAGAACGTGTGCTTCCACTGGGCCGGGCTTGCCCTTTTTTCTCGTTTTCTTTCTTCATATATATCGTTCGACTTTGTATGTTAATTCAACGAAAGTTGCGTTAAATTTGGACAATCATCGTCGTCGATAGCCAAAGCCACCGAGGGAACACTAAAACGACGGCGCATGGCTCAGCTTGAGCCCTGTGAAAAATGGTTAAAAAATATAACTCTGTTTGCCACGTCGTCTCGTTGCTGGCAAAGCAATAGTCAATATAGCTATAGCTTTTCGTTCCGTGAGCGTGGCGAGGTTCGATTGCTTTCGTAAAGTTGAGGAAAGGCCTTTCCAGCTCGGCCGACGGTCGCTCGGAACGAAAATGTGTAAACAACAAAAGATTACAGGGCCATACGCCAACACACGCAGAAAAACGTATGCAGCACGATAGTGTAGATGGCTATGAAAATTAACGACGTGTCGAATATTCGTGATACTGGTGGATATGGCAAGCGAACGCAATGATGATCAACTTTTTGCTGCCATTCTAGGCTACCGGTTCGATTGATTGCTCCAGTTCCTGGGATGCATATAATATATGGTAAATGAAGTTTTGCTCAGTACGAGATGATTGGCGTGCTAGAAAGAATGTAAACATGTTATGCACTTTCAAAAAAGCTTAATCGGCACATCACGTCCCGCTTCCCAAGTGTGCCATGTATGAGCCATTTCCGTGCCGGCTACAAAATCAATACATTTCACATACCATGGATAAGGACGTTCATTATGGTGGAATAAAGTTGCACACGCAAGCATACTACTGGACAAAAGATGATGCAAAAGTAAATCGAGGAGAATCAAAAGGCATAAGGACGCCATTATATGATAACAGCCATTGAACCCATTCTCCGTGTTCACTAATGACTGTCTTCGAACAATACAATAGTTCGATTTTTTTGTCTTATGCATGATGGTTCTTGGGTTACGTTTGCCTCTTCTCAGATTCATTTGCGTATGGAGGAATTTTAAAAAATTCAAGTACAAATAACAAATCGTTTTTCTATTTTTTGAAAGCAAAAATGTTTCACATACACGTATATCTCTTCCAGTTCAGTTAATATTACTATCAATATGATAAATATCTTGATCTTTGAGAAGACAGCACAGCACTGTGGAATGTTTAAGAAGATTCCTGGGAATGAAATCAGAAAACTCCTGTCAAGCTTCCCTTAATCGTCCAACCGTTAAGACCATCTCATAAAGCACATCGTTAGAATGTTTAAACCCTACTCAGGCCTGACTGTTACGGGTGATTAAAAACCCGCAGCAAAGTCATTGCAAATCTGATCTGGCTGCTGATGTGTTGTATAGCCTCCATACTCTCCAGTGGCACAACACGATGAAATGTGAGACATTAATTTCATGAGAATATCTCTCCGGCTAACATATGATACGGTTTATCTCCTAGCCAGCAGGAAGATGAAAGTTTTTCCCGTTCATCACCAGGAAGGCTTGTCCATAAGGTCGAAAGCAAAAAGGAGTTTCATACGAAAAACTGTAGTTCAACTCGGATCTCAGACAAATATTTGCTAGTCTGGTAGAAGAGTAGAGAGTGTGTGATAAGGACTGAAAGAGGAAAAGGAGCGTGAACATACTGAGACATTTGGAAAAGATAACATTCCAATCTGGAACGCATTCCTTACTGGGAGCCACCAGGAGGAGAAAATCTTTAGCCGGTTTTGTTTCTGCCCGAGGAGAATGTCACACAAAATCCATGCCTGGCATGACGCGATACTGGGAGAAGAAGCTACCCATCATAATTGAATCTAGAATTAGTTTATTCATATCCCTTTTTCCATATTGGCAAATCGAGCCTGCAGGAAGTGTTTTTCGTAAAAACTGCTTTTATGCCATAATTGAAGACTAATCCAATGCAATCCATCTACCGGCACTCGTTCGGTAACGTTATTGCATGTATTTATATTTTATTTGCGGTCCATTACATACTTACAACAAGTTAGGGTTTGCACGCCAGCACAAGCAAACTGCTAGTCCGTGGGAGCAGTGTGGTTTATCAAACTTTAACCCTTTTTTTATCATACTTTATGACTTGCTGGCGCAAAACAGTTAGAACAGTAAAAAATGTTGTGTTTTTCCTATGGCTTTCTTTGTTATTCGAGGGAGCAATTTATATTCCGAGAAAGACTACCTTTCCTCTCCGACATTCACTTAAAGCTTGGATGGAAATGAAATAGTACAGATCTAATCCACTGCAGAGAAAACATAATTGAATTCACTGCTGCAAACGAATGATGGATTCTGTGTTTGTGTTTTGAAGAGTTGTCCTTGGGTTACGTTTGCCCCTTCTCAGGCTCATTTGCGTATGGAGGGATTTTTAAAACTTCAAGTACAAGGAACAAATTGTTTTGTATCAAATAACTATCCGTTGTTATACGATGTCGCTCGCCGTTTGATGCAGAAAAAAGCTTTATATTTTAAGCAACCTGCACTTGGTACGTTAGCTTCATAACATTCATCTTTAAAAATAAAAAATGCTACTCAACGCAACGGTCACTTGCAGTTTAAGTAATGGTTGAAACGATCTGGACATCGTGTGACAACGATTAACACTTTGACCGCCGGGCTGACGTCACAGTTTTTGAGTGAGCACGTAGCGCATGGCAAGAGAGCGATGAGAGCGATAACTTCTCGTGCGACTGTTATCACTCTTCTGTTCCATTGCGATGAGTGGTGTACCACATGTCGTTCTCGTTCTCTCTTTCCTACCTCATTCGTTCTCAAGAGAATCACTGAGCGGCAGATGCAAAGCCGAACGGTGAGCAAAACCGTCATGCGAATTTATATGACACGGCGCTTAAAGTGTTAAGTGTTGCATTTTTTCCGAAGGGAAAAGGAGGTTCTCCGAGAAGAACCAAGAGGCTGTCACAAGCAGCAATATTGTTACATTTTTAGTCATCGTCGGTTGATTTCGTATGCTACCGCGGGGGTGTGGACCATGTAAATGGCACTTAACCTGTACCTCGTCAGCATGTTTACCAAACGAGAGGCAATACTGCGATGAAAGCAAATTATACTACCAGCAAAGAAAAAAAACGTCCCCCACTTGGCATAAACAAACCCTTTCGATCAGCGCAAAACATGTGAATTGAGGTTTGTTGTGCTGCCAAAAACAACAAAGATCATAGCTTGCTCAGGCTGAAAAGCACATAAAAGCCACCAAAATCCACTCAACAGATGCCCAAAGCCCTGCACTGATAGCAGGCCCGTTGTGTAAGATGCCCAGCGATCTCCACAGCCCAACCAAGCATTTTTAAGCGCCTGTTCTTGGCCTGCAAGCTTGATGCCTGCTCCTACCAAAACTCACACTCTCAATTTCACTAGAAAAAATTTTACGTGAACGCATCTGCAAAAAAAGTGTAGCTGAGAGGAAGGTTGAATTCAACACCGGCACGTGCTAAGCCCGTCCTAGTGATCTTTGGCTACGTATACCAGTGGTCGCTCATCTCACTTACCACAGTTTAGAAGCCAAACGGGAGATGTCATTGGAGAATTACGTAGCTCAGATGTTTCCAACTAATAAATTAAACAAATCAAAGCTTGGTGTGTAGGGATAATTGTCTTATTTACAACCTCTTCCTTGCATAACCAAGCTAACTTACAGCGATGGTCAGTTTGTGGTGATCGTCTTAAAACACTTTGTCTCGGAAGTTCGCCTTTCCTAACGACTGCGATGGTGTTATAAGATGGTCGAGATCTGTTAAGAAAATTGCTTTGCCTTTGGTTAACAGCTTCACAACGAATGAAAAGAATGAAAGCGTAACATATACTTTAAAAAGACACAAAATCCTTTCCCTCAAAGATGTTTGCAATGTTTTCAAATTGTTTAGGTAAAACATTTACGCCATGACCCTCTGGTGACCTTTGCACCTCTGAAACACCGATCCGCACTTGCTTGCTTGTTGATGGTTTTGGATGGACAAGCTTTTCCCACTACCCTACCAGGAACAAAGGTACTCCAATACAGGTGATGGGAGTTTGTGGAAGTGGAGTTCATGGTAGGCCTAATGGTTTCCTGACAGCGTGCACGACGAGGGTTGATTTTCTTCTTGAGAGGACGAAAGGTGGAATTTGTACCCAGAGATTTGTGATAAAATATGACGCGTACACAAATGCAAAAAATTAGCAACACCCCTGGCAATCAATCACACAGAAAATTGAGGTCGAAGCAAAAATGCACAAATGTGGCGAACCTCTCTGTATGAATACAGGTGCTACACATGATAAACATGTTTTTTTTTTTTATTTTACTTGCGTTGTTTTCATGTTTTGCTATGTTTTGCTAAAATATCATCATGTCAAAAGCCGTCTATCGACCATTAAGCAGCCGTCTGTGCTCAATCCATTACTCAGAACGCCTTGAGCGACCAGGCGTCTCCATCGGGACGGTGAAGCTTTCACCATGAGTTGGCAACCTCGCATGTTAACACTTTGAACGCCGGGCTGACGTCACAGTTATTGAGTGAGCACGTAGCGCATGACAAGAGAGCGAAGAGAGCGACAATTTCTCGTGCCATTGTTATCACTTTTTTGTTTCATTGCGATAAGCGTCGTAGCACATGTCGTTCTCATTCTCTCTTTCCCCCCTCATTCGTTCTCAAGAGAATCACCGAGAGCGTCAGATGCCAAGCTGAACGGTGAGCAAAACCGTCATGCGAATTTATATGACACGGCGCTTAAAGTGTTAATGCTTATAGACTATGAATCAAAACAGAGAACAGCTCCTTGGTTGACAAAGAAGGATGGCAGAATGGGTAAATGCTTGTGCTGATTCAACGCTTGTGATTGAGTTTGGTGATGTGAATGAGAGGCAGAGCCTCATTGGGATTCGGTTAATCAAGCTTATTTATGTGTTTATATAAACAATAGTAAAATTAATTCTTAGAAAAATACAGTTACTTACGAAAACATACATCGGTGTTTTCAAGGACGCTACTGTTTTTTTATGATTTTCACTTAACACGATTGATTATAGAATTTGGCAGCTAGTAAGTTGATCAAATGGTTTGCTCCACTCACTCGCGGAATAAGATGACAAATAATAAACTTTAACCCGAATCATTCTGTCCTCATCATTCATCTTAATAACTTCCTTCGCAACCCGCCAAGTGCCATGTGACCATTGAAAAAGTGATTATTCACGCTTTTAGCCCTTTTTGCTAAGTCTGCAGTCGCTTTTTGCTAAGTCTGCAAGTAGCTTTATCAAGATGAAAGCACTCCCGTCACGAAGCGGGAAACGTTCCTGGTTCCACCCGGCCCATTGATTTTCTTCTGCTTAATGGCATCCCAAAACGAGTTGCTTCGGTTGCAGTCTTTTCAACATTTGCACTTCTGAACGGAAGCTGGTTTTGTGTTTGCTCGCTAGTTCCACCTAACCTCGTATTACCAACAAGCAGCAGCAGCAGCAACAACACACTACACAATCTTGTTGTACACGAGCGGTGGCAGAAGTCTGACTGTGGGAATATTTTGTATTAATTTGCCATTCCTTTTACCGTCTTGCATTAGCTGCCAGAATGAGTGACTGTAGTTGGTTCTTTAATTATCTTTCCAGGGGTTGTGAAAACGTCCCGGTCAAATCACATAAACTGAACCGTACAGTGCGTGTTTGTGAATATGTGTGGTCTCTTACGCTGCTGACAAATAGGGTTGAAACGATGACAACCAAATTTTCGTTAAGCCTTTAGCTACTGGTGCTTTGCGATAACAATGATTGCTGTCCGGTTCAAGTCAATCCACCATGTGACCGTTTCCACGATGTGACCCTCGTAACGCGTCATCTGTGCCCAGACACAGCAGCATTGTTATGCGGAGGTAGTGGATTTTATTTCCAGCTCGTTTTCTGTTCGGATATTTAATCAAATTTGTATGCCGTAAGCAGTTGCCACTTAACACAAAAACTTGCATCGATAAATGTTGTGTTTTCTTGAATTTGTTTCATTCAACACTTAAGTTTCTCAACTGTCTTGCTATATAATATAATATTTATAATATACAACTCCCTCCTCCCACGGGTTTAATTGCGGTTGACGCACACCTGTCGTGAATAAACCATACGTCCAAAATATCTCACAGCACACCGAGTATAGGGTTTAAAACATTGCTTTCCTTTTTTGCGCAAGTTAAAGTACACAATGAAAAAATACATAGTAAGCGTTACAATCCAAGCAACCCTTTTCATCATCAAACACCACCAAAAACCCCTACGAAGCGAAGAAAGTACAAAAACGTCGAAAATATCCACTTTCCAAGAAGCAATTTTTCGGTTGTCGTCTGTGGTTGCTTGCGGAGGAAGATGGAACAGATGGAAGCTAACAACCCTTTACCCTGTCCAGACAATGTGCCGCAAGAGAATCGTGAAAACTTCCTAGCCCTCATGTACGCCTTGGATTGGCGAGAGTTGGCTAGAGCTGCCGTTTCAATCATGCTACGCAAATGGACGCGTGGCGGCGATAACGGTCCATCGCCGGAGGAGGCTGGTAAGTTTTACGGGCTAGCGTTATTATAGGGAGAACGTAGCTGTAAGCGGCAACTGTATGTTTACGTTTTTCTTTAATACAATGTACAATTTAGTACCTCGAAGCATTTCCCTGTCCCTGCAACCATATGCTCCGAGCGATTAGGTGGAACTGCCATAAGTGTGAATGAGTGTGTGTGCCGTTAGCATTGAGATAATCGAGGATTCATTTGACGGATGGTGGATTTACAAATTCGTTCGAAAAAAAGTCATTCAGACGAAACAGAGCAATAACAAAAAAAGGAATTATCTATCATTGTATCAAAATGGACCTGTACAGTTGTCTTGTTGTTATGAATGTTACAAGAAAAAAGATGCAACACCTGATTAACTGAAAATTTAAATGCAAGAGCGCCGTCGTCGAATGGCGAATGGCAGCGATACTTGGACTGGATCGAGATTATCAAGATAACTTAACAGTGAGATGAACCGCCGGAACACATATGCTGCTTGCTTTTATTGTTACCCGTTATTTCCAAGCCCATTAAGCTTGTTCGGAGAATCTTCTCATTCAACCGGAACATCGATTTATGGTTCGTTACAGCACTGCAAAAATGCTGACGGTTTTGGTTAAAACCGAGGAGTGCCTAATGCTATTAAATCATACAATTGATAAATTATGAAGCTATTTTAAAACGAATATACACTTCGTTTCATAATTTCTATCCTAGTGAAAATAAACTAATAATAAGAAGCAATCAAAGATTAAAGGTTAATTTTTAAAAATAAATAAACGTTTTAAATGAGTTCGAACAAACGATTGCCGGAAAAAAATGCACAAAAATGTATTTTTACTACTGGCGAGATTTAAGACATAAACCAAGAGTTTTTCAATACGAAATAGGAGGTAGTTCTGTAATTATATGGAGTACATGAACAGTCGTGGAAAAGATCAGTTGGTGAATTTTGCTTTTCAGATGGACAATGATAGACAATAAGAATAATATTGGATTCAATAGAGTCTACTTAAATGAATCTTTCAATATCATGAGATACTTTAAGTGCGGACAGTTTTGTTATAAAAGCACAACGTGTGATAATGAAAAAAAAAAATGTTCCAAATGGAGTTCTAAATCACAAAACATCAGATTGTGGATTTTCATCTGAAAGATTCTTTAACTGTTCCACCGGAAATAAGCAAAGGGAATTAAAACTTAATACTGCTCATTCAGTCTTCAGTAAACAATGCCCTACGTTGAAATAGTTGAAATCTAGAAAACAGCAATTGAGTAAGTAGCAATTGCAGCATAAACCAAGTAACAACATACAGATGTTGTACATGAATGTGGCTGGATTATTGTCTAGTCACAAAAGTTGAATCATACTGTAAAAAACCACCTAACATTGGATAATGTTTTAACAGAAACACACAATGTATGCTGAAGCATTCGAAGTTTGAAAATCCTGGATTCATGGAAGATTCATGCTTATCCAATTCTCGACATACTGCCTGACTTTATTGGTGTGACTTTATGTGTCGTTGAGTCTATCATATATACAATTTAAATTATTGGTGCTTGAAATTATCATTTAATAAATTTCAGCGACAGTAAGTAGAAATTCAATTATATTTAGTCTAGTGTACCTTTCAACGGTTTGAGGCCGATCTGGTGGTACAGTCGTCAACTCGTACGACTTAACAACATGACCGTCTTCGGTTCAAGTCCCGAATAGACCGTGCCCCTATACATAAGACTGTCTATTCTGCTATGGTAACAATAAGTCACTGAAAGCCAAGCTCACTTCACTAGTAGGTACTAGCAGGCCTTGACCGACAGTGGTTAGTGTGCCAAAGAAGAAGAAAAAGTACCATACACCAACTTCTAGTGTCATGGACATAAATAAAAGCATTCCTCCAGGAAATCAACTAGAGCAAATTAAAAGCATGGAGCAAACAAGAAACAGATTCCAAATTCAGCCGACTGATAATTAAAATCTCCAAAGAATCTGCTTGCAATTGAAAACGACTTTTGAACTTGATAAAATATATGGTAAAGTAATTCAAGATCGTCTTAGTGTCATGTAGGACTTCTTATTCACGCCGCTAGTGATTTCGATATTTTTATTTGAAGTTTCATGCAAAAAATAAATTGGTAAATGATTTAATGGCTTCTCGGTCATTATTATGGATTTTTTTTTTATTTTCAAAAAGATAAAAGAAAAATCTCATAATTTTAGAGTGCTCATTTGTGAATAGGAAATCTAATAGATCATAGATTAATCATACGCATCATAGGCAGATCGGTATTTTCACTCTACTAGTGCGTCCTGTCCTTACCTAAATAAGTGCTGTTCGTCAGAACCCAAAATATTTGCAGCGGATCCACGATAAAGCCGATTAGTTGCAATATCACTAGTCAAATCCACAACTCGTAGTCACTGCACATGCTTTGCGTGGCGCACTACTGTAACGAAAGAGTCCATAAGGACCAAAGTCACTATAATTTCTTTGACAGACAGACAGTGGCACACTACTGCTATTTCTTTCTTGTGCTGGCGTAGCTTACTCACTCAAGCAGCTATTTAAAATATATATATTTATGAACTATTTCACTTTTATCCACTTTTTTCATTTATTTTCATTTGTTACGTTTTTTTCACTATTTTTCACTTTCATATAGTTTGCATCCGTGAAAGAACACTTCCTTCTACTTCTGCTAACTCTCTGGTACACCTTTTCGGCAGCAGCGTGGAATACTTGGTAAGAAATATCACGCAGGAAAACTTATCAAGTGCAATTACACTTCACGTTCAATGGGAATCTGAAAAAATGAAAAGGAAATCAACATCATTCCTCACCAACATAGCCAGATGTGCACTCTAAAGCAACCGCTCATTAGTATTGAAAACACTTTGCACCAAAAAACACAAACGTTTTGCACCTTTTTTACACCTCCAGAGCAAAACTTTATCCAGAGTCGTAGAGGAATGTGTGAGAAGAATAGAGCTCACTATCGTAGTGCGTCCCGTTACCCTGTTGGAAGGCAAAGAACAACTTTTATTCGTTCTACACATACATACACATTCGATCCAATGCAGTTTGGTATGCAGTAAGACGCTTATTCATAGCGGGTAAAAATTACCATGCGAATCATCATCACCACACAAACATTGAGACACTAAATGCTTTTGCCCCAATTTTGGCATGGTAATGTAGTTATAATTGAATAACTCTATCCGATTCTTCCCTTTCTCATCAATACGGTAGCAATATGAGCACAACACCACTACACCGACCTCCTTATCACCTTGGTACGTCTACTGTTTGCACATACATTTACCACCATGGCACCTCAACAAACACACAAACCACAATCACACTAACATTAACGTCGATGCACTGCGGTAAAATTATTTGGTGAATTTTGCGGGTTCCCGATGATCCGCTTTCTGGTGGCGGATTGCTTTCCGCACGTACTCTACGTACTTGTTTACCACGTCGAAAAAAACTACCCTTTTTGAGCGCGCAGATCATTGCTGGTCGTGTTTTGGTCGCGCTAGAATGTTGCCGTCGTGAAGACTGTGTATGTTGAAACCGCATCCAAAGGTTGAAGCGCTTTGGGCGCTTTTCTCCAGAGGTCATTTGTTTCCGTATCACACATTCACGGTAAAGCACCACCGGGTTTGGAGGTTTGTAATAAACATTTACGCTATCATGGGTTACAGCTGACTTTGTAGACATATTAATCCAAAACAACTAGGACAAGAAATCCTTCGTGGTAGGTGGAAACGTAGCACACGTAGTCAATGATTTACATACAAATATAAATAAGGTGAAGATTTGAGACTTTCTAACTTTTCTGCCCTTTTTTCCACTCCAGATAATCACTCATCACTGAGCGTTGCCAGTGCACCTTGATGTTGGTGGATATTTTTTGCTGCGGTTATCCAACACTCCTTTCGTTCGCGGCAGAAAGACGAACTTGTTGTGAAGTGGTGTGCTCCACTTGTGCCACAAAACGCAGGCTTCGAGAAAGGTTTGTGCTGCAGCCACGAGGATGATGTTTCGGCGCTTTTATTTTGTATGTGTGTATAAGAAGGCTTTCCTTTTTAATCTACACACGAGCTGCCCTGAAGGCATGAAGTGAAACACTTCCACGAAACGTTGAAACCTTATTTTGCTTTTGCTTTCTCCACTGTACACGTTAGAGCTTTAAATCCTTCAAACATGAAGTGTGGGTGCATACTTCTTTCGCTTTTGCTTGATACACACACACATCGAAACAAACTCTTATATACGCACTTAGCGGCCAAGGCTGTTTACTTTCCCTTGGTGCAATGATTTTACTAACTTCCATCAGCATGTCATAGTTGTGTTTAAACCCATGTGATATAATCTGATGAAAAACGGAAGCTGTTAACAATAAATGACACCGGCATGTACCACCGTTATTCACCGGTATCAGCTATCAAACTATTCAAAAACCACTCAAACTTTGTAAAATATCAAACCTAAATCTCACTTTTTTAGGAAAAAAGCTTTAAAGCATCCACACTCTCACGGAATAGAGTCGCACCTTATCACTATCATTGAGAATGTCGTAAGTATACAACAATGAATGCTCTATTATGTTTACGATTCAAATAACATCGTAAAATCGATATCTTCAGACAACGTATAGGCTAAAACCACTGCGGCCCTGACTGCGGTCAAAGACAAACTAACGGTAATAACGACCACCGGGCCAAAACCCAAATCACAAAGTTCATTTCATTCCGTCGTGTTGGTAGATTCAACGCAACGTTCAATCGTCTGAATGATAAAAGACCGATATAGCAGCTGAAAAAGCTCCGAACTGGAATGGTGGGAAAGTTTTTCGTGCTTTACTCGTAAGTGTTCATTTTCACTTCGGCTATTGTTTCTCCATATTCGATGGCGCAGGCGCATGTTGAATTTCCCCTATTGATATGTTTTGGTTGATGCACCCGATGGTACAATATACACCTTTTTTTCCTGCCACGTGGCAAATGCATTTCGTGTTGGGGAAGGGCGAGCTTTTCCGTTTTCGATTTTGCATCGTTGTATCGTATCGTGATGATCGTCCATCCCACGAAAGCAATATTTACCATCAGGAAGAGCAATCCTGTGATAAAAAAACCAACCCCAATCTGACGCTTGTCCATTAATTGAAGCAAAGAGAACTAAATAGGGGGATTAACAGCACTACAAAAAACATAACTGATATAATTTGCAGTCGAATTTTTTAACACAGAAAGCCCACGTTGACAAAATAAAGGAGATAGCCGAGAATTTAATTATGTTGTGTTTATAAGTAAGGAGTTCGAGAGAGCCCAGTTTCTGGATTGAATATGCCATGCAGCAATCTTTTTTATTGCTAGTTCAATCATAATCAAAAAAATATTTCATTTTTCAAACAAAAGAAAAAATTCATGGTTTTATTTGTAACGGAAGTTATGAAAAATGACATAGATCAACCTACTCTTTTTTCAAATATGAGCTTTCCTGTCCCTGTTCCTGACCTCTGAATCTATGGTTAAGAACAGTAGTACACAACTATAAGGCTGCACCTATTAATCGAGTTCTATTAATCGCAATGATTAGAAAATTCCAATTCTGTAATTAACTATGAGATAACAAGTGTTTAGAGAACAATCGTCATGAAACTCACAACAAAATAATAAGAAAAACAAACCTTTTTTCTTGCTATAATTCTTCATCAAAAGAGAATAGAGGAATAGAGAGGAATAGAGGAAAAACTGAATAAATGTGTAATGTTGATTTGGTTTTTATATTTACAATCAATACATTTTGTTGCAAATTTTAAAGACTTTTTGATTGGTTTGAATGACTTTTATCGTTTTCTTTATTGAACTCATAAATTTAATTGACTAATTCCTACAAATGGTATTCTATTTCATTATGTTATATTTTTTGTTGCAACCATTTTCTGATCGGGCTTAGGTAAAATGTTAAAAATACACACAATTGTACATTATTTTTTTCAACAGAATATCTCGGCCACGGGTGCTAGACCGCAAAGAAAAACAACTGACATACAACAACAAAAATGTGAAAACGAATTCAGGCATACAAACAAAGCTCCTCAATAGTTGCTTAAGGTAGCTGTAGTGGTTTTTATATTTCCTAATGCTGGTCCCTACTTCCCGTGAACCTTTGCTAGCCTGATTGCAACCATCAGCTCGGTTTCGGTCCATTAGCCAACAAAGCTCTACAGATTTGCTCTTCATGCCACACAGATGATTGCCAAACTGATGCTTCTAAGGTTCTGATGTACCAAAACTGTAATTATTACTGATAGAAACATGTTTTGAATGTGGCTTGAAAGAATAACCCAATTTAGTTTTGAAACATCTTTTCAGTTTCATTTTTTAATGTGTTTGTTCAACTTTCTGCAAACTTTTCTTTAAATTATTATTTTTTATACTTTTTGTTCAAAACAATTACTTGTGCCTCTTGAAATCGTCCGAGATATTCAAAAAGCATATAAGCCATTATTGCACTACGTGAAATACCATGAGCACTTTATAATCCAATTTACAGACATAAAAATTGATTAATTTATTAAAGTATCATTCGACAGTTGTTCAATTACATTTTATTGGCCTTTAAATTGTCGACAATCTTCGGTTAGCCAGCACTGTCGCTCCAAAAAATGTTAATTTATCGCCTTCTGGTTTACCTGGAAACATAGGAGATGGTAAAGTGAAGAGTTCTGGTATAAAAGGTTGTTGAATTTGGGCAGCCATAAGGATTTTTCATAAGACATCATTGACATTGAACGAGGGAAGCATTTGTGTACCGTGAAACATCATTGAACTAGCGAGCAGAAGTTTTGAATGATACTCATAAACCGACTGGGGTCGTTCTCGTTTCGATGTTAGATTGTGTGGAAGGTCGTACAAATAGGATCAATGATTTCGATTGACAGGTGAAATACTTCGTCGTACCATTAAAAGGAAGATGCATGGCAATAAAAAAGGTACATGGATTCATCCCAAGTCCGGGAAAACCCGTTTCTAACAGTACTGCTTGCAATACCGAAACGGAGGTATGTTCATTGTACGGGACGAGCCATTGGTTGAAATAATTGAAGAGTTTTACGAGTTTTTGAAATGACCACTGGGCGTTTGGAGACGATTTTGAACCGGAGCAAATCGTTCACTGATTTAAGTGGAGGATGGTTTGCATAAAATATGTTTTTTTATCGTTTACTTTACAACCTAGCATAATTCACTTCAGAGGAACTCACATGCCCATCTGTTATGTAAATATATGCAGAAATGGATAAATGGTTAGTAGTTTCTTTAAAAGTGAATAAATAAATTCTGAAATGAGTGTAACTAATAATACGTGTGTATGAATGAAATTGAACATATTCTCTCAAAAAGCATTTTCAATTGGATTCTGTATGTTTTTGATAACTACCAGAAGCTTAATTTTAAAATTGGGCTATCTTTGATCACTTTCAATAAAAATTGTACTTAGTGAAAAATTGAAAAAGTTAACCATTTTTTATAGGAAAAAAATCAATTATCAAAACAGTATCACAACTGTCAGTATAGTGCAGCTACTGGCCCCCATACATGCATCAGCGGACGCCAGTATCCTGCAAAATCAACCATAATAGGCGCACGGGCAAATAAACGAATGGCCGTAATAAGCAAAGCAAAATTGATCTCAATTTAAATCAGAAAAAGTAATTTTTGACCTACAACCATTGCGAACGGTGGCGTTTTTGGAACTAAGTTTGTGGAGCCTTGGGAAGAATGCTAATAAGTGAAGAACGTGCAGCACATTCAATAGCTTTAACCGAAAGCCAAATGGCTGTTGCTAAGAAACAAATTAATAACCAAAAGTTCAATGGGGAAGGCGCCCACATTTTCTTAAGTTATCTTTTGTGGATTTATGTGTAGATGTGCGTGTGTGTTTTTTTTTGTTCATTCGTAGTTGGTAGTATTGTTGGGTAAATAATAAGTTTGTCTTAGAAGAGAGTTGATGTGACAAGATGAAAACTTATCACATTTTATGCTATTTTTTTAGAAATTGATTTCGCCGCATTCAGAACAAAGAACGTTACGTGATTTTATTATTAATACACATACGGCCTCAGCACAATTTTTTGAGCGAAAAAATTCGATCAATCTGGCTGTCATTTTGGTGTCATTTGATACTCATTTCGCCACCAAGGTGTTCATTTTACTGGTCTTTTTGAAAACTGGTATACCGTGACACTCACGAGCTAAATGAACTATGCTTCAAAAATTCGATCGTTCCGCTTTGTATGGGGAAAAATCCGCGACGCATTGAGCAGCGGAAATTATTGAATATCAGAAAAATGCCATAAATCAAGTTTGATGTTTTGTAAAAACGTTTTGCAAAAGCAAGTAAATGTTTTAGTTCTGTTTCAATATGTAGATTGGAAAAAATAAATATTTGGTATTTAAAAAAAATGGTTTGCCTATACTTCATACTGAAGTCAACAGGAATCGACTTCATGTAGGGGTATGGAAAGAAATAGTTATACTGTCAGTCTTGCGTGAACGCCTGTCGATTTTTTTCGATAAAAAAATGGTGCTGAGGCCGACGGTCTTATGGATTCTTGTGATTTATTTGAGTGAAAAATTAAACGATGGCATTCAATTAATGGAAAACTTACACCTTTTATATGCAATTATTGGGACTGACCACAGAGCTTAAATCGATTGAACAATGATGAATATAATCAAAACGCTCTAAGCTTTCATCGAATTTCAGCGCTGTGTAACGTTCTGCTTCCAATGGTTAGTTACATACTTTCGCAGTATGACGGAATGATTTATAAACCCTTCACACCCTTCTCTTGTTATCAAACACAACCTACAAATAAACAACCAACACTTTGGTTCTATTTGCCCAGCAGCTCAAATCGTTCAGTAATTTTCACATTCTTCTGGGACTGCCGGGGAACATTTTCAATCGAACTGTGTGGTGAAGCGGAAGTGTGGTGGCAAGAATTGTTTGCGAAATCAATTAGACCATTCTCGTTTTGCTTTCATAGAAGGGTCCGCTTGTTTAGTTCTGGGAGCGAACGGAAACTGATTATCAATTTTTCAATCAGCAAATCTATCAGCACAAGGCTGAACGAAGGACGAGTGCTGAAGGGTGCCAGCCTGTTGTTCTGACCCAACCTATGTTTTGAAGGAATTTCTGTTTCAGTGGCATGATTGCGATTTTTATAGTTTCCTATAGTTTTACTACTACGAGCGGAAACAGGCGGCCAAGTAATTGCGGAATAGGGAGAAATGGAATGGGGGTAGAGTGATTTTATTTAATTTTCTCACCCATGATGCCAGTCCCTCCCTTGCTCGTGATTTCCAAAACAACTCGAAAACAATATTCTGCTTGCTTTTTTCATTGCTAATCAATTTTGGCAACATCATTGTATATCCCCCATACAGCAATAAGGTGTCAGTCCCTCCCCGCAAGCATCATTGAACCAGACAGTGGTATTTGTTATCTTCATAAGCCATTTGCGCAAGGATCGCACATGAAGCGGCTTTTTGAGAAGAGGGTAGAGCCATTTCCAACCCGTTTACTCTCTTCAGCAACGCTGAGGGGCATGGCTGTTTCGATCTCTGTTTCGAATTGATCCTATTCCCAGCAGTCCGCTGTCTAAAATGTCAACTTCCATTAAGCTTAATAAGCCAAACGAACTGGTAATTATGTAATTTGAGTTATTCTGAGTGCAAGTGTTTTCGCGTCTTTTCAACGGGTAAAAATGTGAATTTGAGTTGATTGGATCGGTTACCGTTTGTTCTCAATTGTATTGGCTGCAAAATGTTACTGCAATTTACATCAGTAAAGTAGTTATAACAAGGAAGATTAGTTTTCTAGTTCTATTTGATATATCTAGTTCTATTTGAGTACATCTGATAGATCTAGTTTTGTTTGATTATATGTATCCTAATCCAATGATTAACTTTGGTTCGTATCAATGTATGCTTTTCAGGTTTAATATTTGTTGAGGACCAAATATAACAATAATCAATTGCTTCAGAAACCTAATCAACACGTTATCGCTTAGTACAAGCAAATATCCAAATAATAAATTTAAGCAGGTGCTAGTACAATCTTTAGCACCAATCACTCAACCTTGTAAAAAATGTGATTGACTGTGATAAGAAATATACAAAGGTGGCTAAACGGATTGATCTTAGAATGCAAGACCAATTTAGGTATTGTTTCCCGTGCGCCAAGCACTTTTTGTTAATGTTTTTTTTATGGATATAGCCATGGCTTCAAATCGTACTGGTAGACTATGGATGGACTATGGTTGCAATGAATTATTTAGCAAAAACGGGGAAAAATATTATTTGTACAAACCATCTTATGTTGAAGATGTTTGTTTGTTTGCTTACAGACCAGTTTGTTTGTTTGTTTGTTTTTTTTTGCTGAATATCATTAATATCAGCAAATCAATATCAATACTCTTTTCTAAAAAAAGTAAATTTTAAAAGTAGGTAATCCCTGGTCGGCCGGTATAGTGGTAAAGTTGTATACTAGTTCGATTTAATAACATGCCCGTTGTGAGCTTAAGTCTCGATTGGTTTGTGCCTCGATACACAGGACTGACTATCCGAAGAGGCGAATGGCAGCCAAAAATATGGAATGGGAGTGCAATGGTTTATTATCTCTTTATCAAGCTTTTATCATTCATTCGTTACTGCATGTGGAAGAGCAGTGGATAGAAAAAAGCGCCAAATGGTCGCTCACTGGTTTGCTCACCCTTTCTTTTTATGGTTATCTCCCGCGCCTCAATATCGATGTTGCAGTTAAAGTGCGACCACGCCTCGTTTGCTGCCTGTCAGCAAAAAAACAACCGATGCACTGTCAGCGGTGATGCGTCCAAAAACAACACTCCATCAACCAATACCATCCCTTCAAAGCATCCACGGTGGACAAGCAGTTAAAAACCGCCTGTACCGAAGCAGTCAGATAAATGTTTGAGGAAGAAACGAAAGCAAACATCAATCTTGAAATGAATTACGGTCGCTCCATTGCCGAATGACGGCGATGGTGATGAATGGCAAAGTCGCGCCATGACGAAAACACGACACTTTTGAAAAAAAAAAACTTACTGCAAAGATTGCGACCAATTCCATCACTGCATTTCATGTGTTCAGAGCGAAGGCAAAGCTGCGGGAGCCAACATGCAAAGGACAATACTGTAGAGCATATAGGGTTGGACGTAAACATTCCTACCGGGATTACCATAACCGGAGCAGTTCGGGCCAGCAAACACACGCTCCAGCAGTCTAACCATGTCCTTAGTGGATCTCTATTCAAAAGTGAAACAGAGCTTGTGTGTGGCTTCCTTCGGTATGCTATTTTCGGTTGCATGGAGGGAAAACTCAGCGCACTACATGGTACCCATTCATAGACCGGTGTGATGAGTTCGGGACAATCAAGAACAAGCTCAATCAAACCAATAATGGGAATGGGGACAAGAACATGAGGCGGGACGAGAAAAGGGAAATCGCATGACCATATTTCGGAAAACCTAACTTTGTCCCAGAATCCGGTGGTTCAATCTAAATTCATATATATTTGTTTGCAAAAAATCATCCATACCGCGACCCGATTTGTTCATATATTTTAGATTATTTCATTTAATTCATTCGCTACACCTGAAATGCAATGCACAGCGAGTCAAACCCGTTAACAATCGGGAGAAAGCTTGACTGAGCGTTCAGGAAAAAATCCATTGATGCTTCACTGTCCATCAAGCCAACTATTTTTGACAGAAAAATCAACTTTGAAATGGGATGCATTTCATCCATGGGCAACCTGTGTATGACCAAAATGAGAAAATAAAATATTCTTACAGAATCTGTGCTAGTGCAATGTAAAACAAACGAATACGTTTTTGTTGTTTTGAAAATGTTTTTATCGTTTCAAATAGTAGAACGATTTCCCAACGGAAAAAGCATTCGAGTGACCTATACAAAATTACCTGCATCTACCGGCATTGTAGTGCACGGACTAATCCAACGATTGATCAAACGTCAACGTGTCATCTTAATGATTAGCTGTGAACGAGCGAAAGCAAAAACAGGTATGAAGAAAGAGGACTTTTATCATCTTTCTTGAGTATAGGGATTAGCGAAGATGATTTTCACAAGCTAAGAACAGTGTGTTGTTCAAACGATAGACGGCAAAGACAAAGACTAAGTGTGAGACGAAATAATAAGAACCTTTTAAGTATCACAGGTGGAATACCATCATGATCTTTTTCATAATGTATTCAAGTAGCATTATTTCATTGATTTCACGGTTATTTGAACAAATAAACGAATACAATGAGATGCGGAAAAGCATTTATTCGTAGTATCTATTATTTATCGGATAAATCGATCGATCGGATAAATTATCTTGGATCTTGGATAAATTATCCAACAAATCTTGGATATTGTTGGTTATCATAAGGCAATCATATGTTTGTGATTTTGAAGAAACAATAGTTTCTGGTCGACCTTTATGCCACATTTTGGATTTTTTTTTAGTAATGCTAACAAGTCATGATGCCATATCATTATTATTATTATTATTTATTTAATCTTCAACGGGCCGTATGGCCTAATTAAGATGTAACAGTTCAATTGAGAAAAAAAAAACATAGCAAAATTTAGATTTTCATCGCAATTCACTGCGGCCACGGCAAAAGCCGGAGACGTTCCTTGAAGCACTGAGTTGAGATGTCGAAGTCGAAGCAATCCGAGACAGTGTTGAAGACAGCCGACATGCGGAACATAGGGTCAGACCGACCAGCACTGGAACGGGGTTGAGCGAGCCGTAGAGTTTCTCTAGACCTAAGTGTTCGGGATGGTGCATAGATATCGACTCGATGCAACAAAGGCGATGAGTCGATAGAGCCATTTAACAATCCAGCGATGAAAGAGCATTGTGCATTGCGTCTTCTAACCGAAAGAGGTTCAAGGCCTAGAAGACGGCACCGCGCAGCATACGGAGGAAGATTATTGCGATCCTGCCAGGGAAGTAGGCGTAGGGCATATCTCGTGAGCTTACGTTGAATCGCCTCGAGTCGAGCAATTGAAGAAGCGGTAGTTGGGCTCCAGACTACGCACGAATATTCCAGAACCGAACGAACGATGCAGTTGTACACGATGCTGTTTAAATTTCAAACTAGAGTCAAGCAGAACGCCCAGGTCTTTGGCATGATTCTGTCGATTAACTGCAGTGCCGTCCATGAAGTAGGTCCCAGTCACTGGGCTCCTGCATCGACTAAAAGACACACAGTAGCATTTCTCGATGCAGATAGTCAGTCCATTACGCTTGCACCACGAACAGAAAATTTCGATGCAGTCTTGCAGGAATGTACAATCACCTGTGTTGTGAATAGGCGCAAAATTTTTTGCGTCGTCGGCAAACAGACTGATACTGTCGGGAGGTAAAGCGAGGGTAACATCGTTGATAAACAATATGAAGAGAAGCGGGCCAATATTGCTTCCTTGTGGCACACCCGAGCTGCTGACTATTTCTTTGGACATGTGCTTATCAATTTTCACGATGTCATGATTGTTTTGTGTACACTAAATCAAACAAAAAATATAGAATGATGAAACTATGTGTATTATTCAACAGTTGTTTATTGAGCTGATATTCGTTGACTGATGATTCTATGAAACATATGTCACCCACTGAGATAAAACACATATTTGGCAACAAACCACTTCGCTGCCCTGTCGATGGTCACTTCAATTCACTTATTTCAAAATGATGATGGCACCTCTTTTATGGCTCGCTGAAAGTAACATTTGCCATTCATTGTGAGTAGTGTTAACGACATTGTAACGTTATTGATGAATCAAAGCTATATGATAAAGTCACCCTCTGTCCAAATTGCACCATTTTGTCAGTCAAAACGACCGTTCAGCTGCAATATTCCACGTAATAATGTTCCACGCACAACCGTTTTCCAATTTTCGTTTGTGTGAGGGCACCATTTCGATAATACCACACAAAAGTATTCTGCTTAATTTGTACGGACTAGTGCATTTGTATGGACCATTTCATATCGTTGTAATCTATAATGATTGACGATTGATGGTGATGATTGAAACTTATTGCAATACCGCAGGAAAACGCATATCACAAAATGTTTGGTCTGGAAGGTTTTGATGTTTCTGGTCAGCAGCCAGACGGCTCAATGCATTACTCGAATAACCGCTTACAAAATGTTCATGATTATTTCTCTTCGTATGTTATACCTTTTTTTCATACCCATTTCAGTTAATTTATAAAGAAATACACTCTCATCGATCAGCAAACATCGTTACAAGTATGGAATTAATCAACAATTCGCAACGAATACCAATGATGACCAAACAAACATTTACACCCAAACTCACACATCTGATGAAAATAACAGTATGAACAGCGACGAAACAAACACGGAAAATACGCGTTTGATGGAATGGGAAGCGAAAGATAATGTATTCAAATTATAAGCAAATATTTTTACTACACTTTCTGCTGCAAAAGTGCACAGGAAAAAAGGCTGATATGTCCGTTCTCAACGCCGGAACGATACGAAATGAAAACGATTCATCACACCGGCTGAAGCCATTTTATTGCTGCAAATGTTCCTCATGCTCCAGGTTGCTCCGGTAGTGCCTGATATTTCACAGCTCATATTACCCGTGGCCCCGTATCGATGGACGGTGAGCAAATGGCACTTTACATCACGAACAGGTACAACAAATATTAAAATAACAAACAACCCTCGTCTTAGTGCACCCATCTAATGGAGAGCGAGGCGCGTCAGAAATTGGAGTAATTGGCAAGAAAACGGATAAATCTATTGCTGCCCACGTTAAAAAAGAAGCCCTGTGGACGGCGCCGAAACCAATGCAAAAGCTTGCTTGAAATAAATTTTGCTGTCGGTCAAGAAACATTTTTGCGTGGCGGCGGTGGTTTATGGCCTTGCCCGCAATAAAATGGCGTATTTTCCGAGTGGAACGGCATAATGGTAAATGCGGTGTGAGGAATGAAGATTCCTTTTCGTCCCAGCGCTCAACTAATGCCGGTCATTGACAGCAGTGTAGCCCTTCCGGCAAAGATGTATGGGGCTCTGTGTGTGGTCGTGTCTCTCGCGGGTATTTGTATATAAGAATTATGGGATGGTAATTTCGTTGATCCGTTAGCGCTCTAGTTAGCATAAATTGGGCAGCCGTCGATTCAAACCTTTGGTTCGGCAGTAGGCTGTTTTGGTTTCGGTTTGCAGGCCAGCAATTCAACGATATTTCACGGTATGATGGTGTAGTAAATTTTGAATACGTCACAACTAGTACCGTCGCGGTAGGTCAGTGTTTCGCTGACATGAACCGATGTGGAATGAAACCTTGATCGAAGCGGACATTTCGACACTTGCCCGTCTAGACGATCGTAGAAACTTATAAGAGGTTTCCCTTACTGGAAAGGTTTGAGTTTAGAAGCCTTACCTTGAGAATAGAATGGTTATAGGGTAGGATGAAGGAAGGGCATTAGCCTGTGTTGGTCTTATCCTGACAGTCCGAACAAATCTGACCTGCCATGGTCGAAGTTGGTTTTATTTATAATCAAAAGATGTTATGAGTTGTGTACATTTGGAATGTGTTTTTGTCCCAATTAAAGGTTATTGCTATGAGTTGCAATTTATACATTTTATCGCAGTAAAGTGATGGTGATTATGTGCCTACGATGTTCTTTTAGTATTTTGCGAAAGAAGTTTTCAACTGTTGTTGCTCGAAATAACGGATGTTTTGATCAATCTTTACCTTTGCTGCGCCTTTAAGTTACTTTGCGTTCTCGATTCATCTTTTTACAACTCTATACTTTTTACAACATCTGATTTGTTTATTTGCGTGTTACAATGTGTCTAAAGTTGATAGTTTGTATTAAAACTAGTTGATGTAGCCCGGTTACATGGCCGTGCAATCGAATTTCAAGGATATATTAAAAAACCAAGGCATGCAATATTTCAATTTCGTATCGAGTATAACTGATATTTGCTCATGTTTTTACCAGTTGTGTTGTAGAGGTGATTTATTCAGTCTTATTTCCTTTTTAAAGCCTTAGTCAAAGTTCACAAGAATAGGTCACAGAATGCCAAGCCCGGTTATGTATCTGTTTTGTATATTATTTTTGTATATTGTTTGTATCCAATTATTTATCACTTCATGAGACAACCTGGAATCACTTATTCTCAGCTCAGCTTCTATTGAAAATTCTATTCATGTTTATTTCCTTTTTCATGATGATTGTACTGGCCGGGTTGCTCTTATAAGCTTTGCAATTTCGGTTATACGATTTTAAAATATGTGTAGCAGACATGCTACAACAGTTTGCAGATAATCACACGCTGCGTAAATGGAGATTTAGAGTAACGAATGGTCGTTTGGAGTAATTCGCTTCGCTAAGATTTCAAACCAAGGCGTGATTCGTCAAATTTTAATATATTATTTCTCAACTAATTGAAATGCTAAGCAACACAAATTTAGCACTGAATTCAAAGAAAAATTTTCACATTCTTAAGCTACTTTTTTATTCATTGAATTGTTAACATTGCCTGTGCAGATGTCTATGATTTATTTTATTTTATTTTGGTTTTTAAAGTTCAATACAGTTAAGCACATTTCACAAATGGTGTTTAACTGTGCAGCATGATGTAATATGTTTGTGTTATGTTTGTCTGGCATCGGTTGTTAAAGATGACTCATGAGAATAATTGTACAAAACATGAGAATAATTCTTATATGGTTTGCCTAGCTGTTCGAGTGATTAATAAACATAGACGACAATTAAAAAGGTCAAATATTTATGTTTATGCTTACCTCGGTGAACCTCTTACACAATCGCAGAAGAAAAAAAAACTTGTTTGTCTGTGAAATGGAAGAAAATTAAAAATTTTATAAATTTTATTGTTTGGTGGTCTCAAAGATACTTCTCTTATTAAAATATCAATTCGCCAAATGACTCAAATCATTTCACTTTCCTTGCAGTACTGTTAAACATCCCGCCATCTAAACTTTCCACATTTATGTTCTTAGCTTTTCATATGATAGGCTGATGTACGTAGGTCATAATTTCTCAAAATAATTCCAGCTAGCTTATCTTTTGAACTAGAAGGTAATACACAATTTTAGTTTCATTTACTAAGAAACAGACAACTTTACGAACAAAATATTATACAAAAATAGTGTAGACAAAGTGAACTTGACTTCAAGAAAGACAAATAATCCAGCAGCAATCCAGCAGGCTACTACATAACGGTTTAATCCGTTTCAGTCACACTCGTTATGCCTTAGCCGCTTTTCCATATAATTTGTATAAAAAGTAAAATAATTGGTGTCACTTCTTCAGATGTGCTTGTGTAAAGGATAAATATGCATCTGTTGACCTGAAAAGTCTCATCTAATAACTGGAATGAAAGTTTTAGTGAACTGTTTTTTTTTTAAATAAACAAATTGAAGAATCATTGAATTTTTCAATGGCAATAAACACTCATCAACCACACCCTTGTGCAAAACGCATCGACATGACGCTTTTAATATATTTTTTTCCTTGTACAGATACTCTCATCTGTCTGAGCGATAAGCAAAAAAAACACTCTATTTTGTTATTCGAAATTGCCCATTTCACTATCCGTTTTCCCTACTTAAGTGCCTATGCAACAGCCATGATATCGCAACCACACTTCACATTGCATCATTTGATTAACACGCTCTTGGGCATGAAATTCATTTCATTTTCACTCCCAAAACTTGACGACAGCTTCATTGCAAGGCACTTTCGCCAACATCGTTTGACACAGTTCAGCTTTAACTCTACAGGACGTGTCGTTTACACGTGTGATGACATCGTGCACGCGTTCGCATACAGCAGCTTCCATAGCCTTTGCAAGCTTTATAGTCTCGTTTCAACCATCTCCCCCCCCTTCCCAAAAAAAACCAATTCGTGGGAAAATTGGATACGCTAAGCAGGTATTTTTCCATTGCATATTAGCTGTGTTCTAACGTCTTCTTTCTGGATTAGCTATCGCTCATTGCACAAGATAGTGCCCGCGGACGGAAGTTACTTTTTCCTTATCGTTAACCATAACCGTTAACATACAGATTTCACTACACAGTCAAACAAAAAGATAGGTAACCCAGCGCCGGAAGCAGGATGGTGGAGTGGTGCAAGTGTTGTGAGCCATGTTTGCGAGACACATGAGTTTACGTTGGTCTGGCGTCATGTAGTTCCAATTCAATCTAGTAGATAAAATCTCTACAGATTCTCACACTGATTCTAGCTGAAAGAGTAACGGTGAATGACGAAAACTATGTGAAGGGAGGGGGGAAGCGTCATTCGCGAACTGAAGGCGCCATACAATTTGCTGGAAGCCAGGGAGCAGCAGGAAACTCGCGGCCCAAAATGTCCTAACAAAACATGAGCTTTCCAATTCAATACCAAAAATACCACAGGGCACTCTAAAGAGTAGGTTTAAAACGCTGGCACAAGTGGTCTCGTGTATGGCCTCAGTATGTCTGTACTTATTCTTTATCAAGAACAGAAAGCATGACCAGCTACGCTTGCACGTTAAAACAAGGAAGTTGGGTCGGCCTACGACGATGAGTGGAGCGACGGTGTAACATTTTGCAGATTTGGCTACACAAAAGAGATCATTGAAATTCACTGACTCACTTCCCAAAAAGATGGAAGGCGAAAGCACAGCGGAAATATTTCTCTCTCTCTTTCTCTCTCTCTTTCTCTCTCTCTCTCTCTCTCTCTCTCTCTCTCTCTATCTCTCTCTCTGTCATTTTGCCTCCATTTTTCATGGATGATCCCAAAGACGGATGATCTGCCGCGAATAGGCATAGATCTGCCACAAATAGAAGAATAAGCGGAATGACACGCTACACGCCGTCTCTCAGCCGCTGGACTTTTATGCCGGTTTGTGCATTCTTCCGGACGACATAATTTGCTTCATCTGGTAATCATTCGTCATCGGAATAATCTTGGAAAGAAAAAATTAGCCACTCTTTTATTAATCGTGCTCCGACCGGTGCACTCGCGCTTCCGGTTGGCTTGCGACTTGCGTTTCCGGTACTGTGTGAAATGTGGATTAAGATCATGTGACTCGGATTGAGTGTTACAGTGGGTTGTAAAGAAATTTTTTTCCTGGTTTGTTACATTAGCCTTTTTCCCCAGAAATGATTTATTGGTATTTGCTGCTTTATTGAGTAGTTTCAATAGTTTTCAGGCTGTGCAATGAATGGTTTTAAATTTATCGTGAAATACTTGTTGTTTGTTCGTTTGTGACAAAAGCACAATTTGCGATAATCGTAAAATGTGTTTGCGACAGACGCAGATATTGGTTTTAGAAAACCATTCGCAGTTTTTTTGGCAATAATCGCAGAATATGTTTGCGATAATCGCTGATATGTTTTATGACAATCGCATAATATTGTTGCAAAAACTGCAGAATGCTTTACCAGAATCGTATAATATTTTTGCGACAATTGCAGTTATTGTGTGCGACAATCACTGATTGATTCTCAAAGCCTCATAAATTCATTGAGCCAGTCCATAGCAGCCATCAACGCGACAATCACTGGTTATGTTTCCAGTTATTTGCAGCATGCAAAAAAATGGAGGATGCAAGCAAAAAACCGAGCAATACATCAAACAAGCGACGACGATTTTGCCAGCGTCAGTTTTCAGTGGGAACACCACCGCCGTCATGGTGGCGATCAACATGACAAAACGAATACTTTTTAATAAAGTAATAAAAAATAGTCCCCATTCAACAACGGATCGCGAGGAAAGGTGCCAGTATAATGCGTTACCATTGCTCACCATATTAAATATTCATAATAACAACAGCAGCCTGCAGCACACCATTGCAAGGAGGGAGACTAAACTGACTGAGCACACGGAATCGATTGGCATGGATTACAGCATTGTAAAATGCAATTGGGATTTTTTCTTAATGGTTGAATAAATCAGCTCAATCGCCAGTCCATAAAAATCAATGGTAACCACTAAACCAAAACACACTTCGGTTATGGATGGCTTACGGTTGACTAGCCCAAGGTATACGTCTAGGCTCGATAACGTGACCAAATCCTGAGGAAGGAGGGCTCGGGCTTGTAAAAAATACCGTTTTTAAATCGTTGTCGTAGGTAAATGCTGAACTAGGCGAAGCTATACACTAGCGGGTTGGGTTGGAAGGTCATTAAATTTCCACATTCTTTATTGCATCTCGTACTGCAGACGGCTGCAGGCGGCCGATATCAACAACAGGTGTCGACCAAATCTATCAATCGGTTGGGTTGGTTTGTTGGTTGCGTATTTATATTTTTCCCACTCATTTGGGAAAGTTTAGTCTTGATAGTGCTTGTAGGAGTAGATTTTGCTTTGTTTTCTCTAAAAAACCATTGCATCGATTCCATCTTATTTTTAGTGCATGGGATGATGCCACCGCTTTAACAAGATTTTACTCTTGATGTTTCTGTACAACTTTGTGGTTATATCGTCCCACTAGTGACTTTTGAATTGCATTGTGTCATTGTTTAATTCCTATTTCTCAACGAATTCACTAACCACTCTTGGGATCCATTTTTTATATTCCGTAATAATTCAGTTTGTTCGTAATCGGCCCTACGTTGTTTTATTTTTTTTTTAGCCTAACGGACCTAATACTAATACATCGACAATTCAAACGCAACGCTAACGCTTCACCCAGTGAAAATACGCACACAATATGCTGGATGAACGTAGCCCTAGCCGTCAAGACGCAACAATAACAACAAACGTGAACACAGTTCATTCCACCGAAGTTCTGTTTCAAACACGACCAAATGATTTAAGATTACTATGAAGTTTCCTCAACTTGTCTCAATTTTCTTGATGTAGAGTGAGCCAGAGCTTTATTTTACTAGTTTTCTTTGCTGTATTTTTGAAGGATAGAAAATAAGCAGCGCTATCAACATCTTTTGATAGTGGACAAAGAAAAACCTGACAATATAATTTTAAAGCATGTTACTTTTATCTTCCTTTGCTTCGTTCTGCGCTCTCAGACTTCCTGTGGCCAAAGGTTGGGTTAATAAACCTGCAATAAAGCGTTGGTATGGTGCTTTAATAATGTATATTCTAAGGACCGAGTAACTACACAGATTTTCATAACAACGGGAAACCGTAAACGTGATTGAATGATCTGCTTGCAAAAATAAAGTGTCTCGCAAGGTTTCTGATTTGTTGTCATCCTTAATCGAGTAACGAGTGTTTTGAAAAGAGCTGTAACAACTGAAACAAATATTATCATTACGTCAATTACCTAGTACCAATTGTCAGACAGTCCTTCTCTTAAGGATGGATTTTTGTCTGAATTTACTGAGCAAGGAAGCTCACAGCAGGAAAATTACTTTGATGAGCGCCTGGCACCACAAGTTGAAATAGAAATGTACTCAAAACAGGACACCGGAATCAACTCAAACATAATGGTAGGTCCTGCAAAATCAAAATTAATGTTGGGTGGTAAAGCATTTCAAAATTCAATTTCTGTCAGACAGGTTTGGTCTCTCTTTCTCAGAATGATAGGATAGTTATGAAACGGGGAACACTGGCGGAACAGGAAAATGACAGAAGATAATGCATTCCATAAGAAAGATTTGCTCCTATTGCTTTACGATTGGATTTCAAGAAAAAGTGTGTTGAGTTTGAAGCATCGTTTATATACTTCAGTTTTATTTTACCAGTTTACCATATAAATGTCATGGTTGAGATTAGTTAAAAAGCTAGTAAGTTTATGAAATTTAAAATCATAATAGATAGGCAGCCACTTTCCCAGAATCGATCGAAGAGGAACGATAGTTTCAGTTGCATAGATATAACGGTTGCTTTACTAGATTTTATGAGTATTCTGCTTAGTTATAGGTACTATTTGACAAAATGGTCATGAAACATTCAAGAAAACCACCATTTAATGTCATTTTGACAATCGCTACGAACGCTCCCGAATTTGGTCAAGTATGAGAAAGTGGCTGACGGCTTATCTTTCTATATTCTTGCCAAAAATCATTTCCATACTTAGGTTATTGATTAATACTGACTCTAAATTATCCAGAATATTTTATTTAAGACTCTTTTTCGATGACTTTAACTTTTAACATAAGATTATCCTTATGATGTATAAGGCATTCTTGAAATCTCCCTATACAAAACGAAGTAAGAGGTGACGCTCACGTTACGCTCACGTCACGCTCATAGGTGACGCTTGCTCACTATAGGATCTTCCTGAACGAAAAAGTTACTCACTATAGAACGGTTTTGCTAACCAACTATGGGTGCTTGGATGATTTTTATTTCTTTGCGGTGTTTCCATTCTCCGAGACAACAAGCAATGGTAGAGTGATTGAATCATTGATATATTCAGATCAAAAGACATCATTGTTTTATTCAATACAAAACTTCTACACCAACGTTTTCAAAGTGTTTATGTGAAGTTCATCGTAGCATGGATTGATCGACTTAATTTTTTATGGAAATAAAAAAATAAAACAAAAGAGAGAAACAGTTATGAGCAATGTGTAAAAAGACGTGACATACTAATAAAAATAATATCTTTTGAAAAAAGAGTATGTCAATAGTAAAAAAAAGTTTTTTTAGAATTATTCCTCATTTATATGCATCGAAATTTTTGATGATAAATATGGTATTGAAATTGTAGAATTTTGAGATGCTTCTGTCAATCTTTCACTGATTACCGTCGAAAATAACATTTTCTTCTTGAAAACAAACAGTCTAATCACGTAGTCTATGGAATCAAGCTGATTGTCAAGAAAGTCTATGAAGTCTTGAAAAGAAACAGTCTAATCAAGTAGGCTATGGAATCAAGCTGATTGTCAAGAAAATATAATTCATGTAAATTGACGACATTCAAGCATATTGTGAAATAATTGTTACAAGATTTCTTAACAAGATTAATTTTTAACAACAATTAAGTGTTGGAAAAGTTTCTAAGCAGTGGACGGGTAAGCATATACATCACATTGAGAGATAAGGCCTCACAAGTAGTTCAACGTTACTGTTCGATTTTTAGAATATGAGTGCTGAGCCATGTCCACAGGACTGGAGGGTAAGATATGCAACACCTCCCGAAGAAACACCTGATGCAAAAAAGAAACGTCTACAACGCAAACGACAGGCCGAGTGCCGTCATCGTCGAGGAACAATTGATGATACTGCCGGCCCGGAACCATCGGAAACGAGGACAAACGATCGTGACGAGGAGCCGTGTCCTCAGGACTGGAGGGTAAGATATGCAACTCCTCCCGAAGAAACACCCGCTGCAAAACAGAAACGTCTTCAACGTAAACGGCAGGCCGAGTACCGTCATCGTCGACGGACAGTTGGTGATACTACAGGTCCGGAACCATCGGAAACGAGGACACATGATCGTGAAGAGAATCCTTCCTCACATGAATTGCAGGTTGCTCCATCAGAAGATACGCATGCTGCTCGATCACATCTTCAGATTTATAGAGAGATAGTAAGTAATTCATATGTCAATCTTTTGCAACAGCTAAAAATAAGAAAACTTATTAATCTTCACCATAAGCATCAGACAGAATTCGTTCTCCCGCTTCGCCAACGATGGGAAGCCTTTCGACGGAAACGAATCCAAAACAAATACGGAGCACGAACACTAAATACTGGGCTCGGTTATCATGATAACTACAACTACCCAATACGTCATAAACTGAACGCTCGCACACCGTGCCCATATTGTGCGGCAGAAAAATGGGCTGGAGAGACTGGAACATTGTGCTGTAATGGTGGTCAGGTCATTTTGCCACCATTTCAAGAGCCTCCAACTGAGCTATCTGAACTGTTTGACGATGCAGAATTCATGCGAAATATTCGTGTATACAATAACGCATTCGCCTTTACGTCCATGGGAGCATCAATACGTGCAAATGATCATGTGCGTCAAGATCGCTCCGTCGCCAACGGTAGAGGTGTTTATACGTTCCGTATCCAGGGTACTCTGTGCCATCGAATCGGTGCACTTGACCAAGTCCCAGGTCATGCGCCAGCTTATGCACAACTTTATTTCAACGACACGCGTATAGAAGAGAATCAGAACAATGTTATTGAAGCACGAGTTGCTTTGAGCAATAAGCTGGATCGAATGAAAGTGGCAATTCTACAGCGTATGTTTGATGCCAATAACTCCTTGGCTCACCTGTTTCGTCACGCATATGAACGTAAAACGCTACAACAAAATGTCCAGCTACACATTCACGCCCGCTTGCCGGGCCTCGATCAGCGTCGCTACAACAGACCAACCGCCGATGAGGTCGGTGGCATATTCCTTTATGGAGAACAAGGACAGTCACGTGACATCGTTTTACAATGTCGTGCTTCTGGCGACCTCAGCCGTGTTTTCGAATCACATCAACTATATGACCCACTAGCCTATCCGCTCCTGCATCCATACGCAGAAGTTGGGTGGACATATAATATTTTAAAGAGAATGCGGCGTGATCGGGCACAACGACACACACGAACAGGTAGCCGCAACGATGATGAACCAGCCGACGGTGAAGGACAAATGGCAGTTGGAGAAAATACCAGATCACGGCAGATTACGCCTCGAGAATATGCCGCTTATCGGATGTGTACAAGGGCCGGACAAACATCCCTAATCCATCGTGCAGGACGCCTTATGCAACAGTACGCCGTTGATCAATGCTGTAAGATCGAAGAACAGCGGCTCAAGTTCCAACGTGAACATCAAGCACAGCTGCGTGCCGATGCATACGCTGGCATAATGGATTTTGCTGGTCCAATCGTCAATCCGTTACCGGAAGATCCGCTCGAACACGACCGAACACTTGGGCAAGCGGGCACACGCATTATTCTTGCCCCATCTTTCCCAGGAGGCGAGCGCTATATGCGCGCCCAATATCAAGATTCGATGGCCATTGTGAGAGCTATTGGAAAGCCAGATTTATTTATCACTGTCACTTGCAACCCGAAATGGGTAGAGGTATCGGAAGCTTTACTTCCACGACAACATGCCGCAGATCGACCAGATCTGACGGCCCGTGTGTTTCGACTGAAACTAAAATCTATCTTGGATGACCTTTCGGCTGGAGTTCTTGGTTTAGAGATTGCACGCATTCATGTTATTGAATACCAGAAGCGTGGCCTTCCCCATGCTCACTGTTTGCTGATGCTTGCTGAAGCGGACAAGCCACGATCGGCGGATGATTATGACCGTTTAGTCTCTGCCGAAATCCCGGATCCAGAAAACGAACAACTTTATCAAACAGTACGCATGTGCATGATGCATGGACCATGCGGTAGATCGAATCCGGATGCACCGTGTATGAAAGATGGTGTATGTTCGAAAAGGTTCCCGAAAAATTTCACCAATGAAACAAAACAAGCCGATGACGGTTATCCAGTATATAGACGACGCAACGATGGACGTACTGTAACAGTAAAGGGTGTACACCTGGACAATCGTTATGTTGTACCCTTCAATCCGTGGTTGTGTCATAAATACGATTGTCACATAAACGTCGAGGTATGTTCGTCGGTGGCCAGTGTTAAGTACCTTTACAAGTACGTGTATAAGGGACACGACCGAGTAGTAATTTCGCCATCTACATCATTGAACGAGATACAAGAATATCTTGATGCTCGGTACATATCAGCATCTCAGGCCATGGCAATCATCTTCGGTTTCGAGATGCAGGAAAAAACAGTCACTGTCGTCGTACTACCGATACACCTCGAGAACCAACAGGGAATCGTCTTTAATTCGAACGAAAACATCGAATCTGTCATCGAACGAGGCCACCACACAATGCTAACGCGCTTCTTTCAGCTGATGGCAAATGATCCTTCCGCGCGAAATCTCACATATCAAGAGCTACCGACGTACTTCCGATATGCCAAGCCAACTCAGCGACTTCCATGGCATGAAGGCTCAGGATGCCAGTGGATTCAACGCATTCGTGACGCAAGCATCGTGATTGGTCGTATGGTATACTGTCCGATGTCGCAGATGGAACGGTACTGCTTGCGGTTGATGCTGTGCTATCGCAAGGGCCCAACTTCATTTGAAGACCTTCGGACGGTTGACGGTATCGTTTATGCGTCTTACCATGAAGCAGCTACTATGGCTGGGCTACTACAAGATGAGCATGAATGGGATCGGGCAATGCAGGAAGCCTTTTCGTTCCATATGCCATCTCAACTGCGCCATCTGTTCGCAATCATCCTGTCGCAACAGCCACAAAATCCTCGCCGCCTGTGGGAGTCGTACGTGTTACATTTATGTGAGGATTTCCATTGGCAGCATCGAGAGCGTTATACAACGCAGGACTCTGATCAAAACATGCTGCTACGTACACAGGAGCAATTTTGTGCTCTGCGCGTCATCGACAGATATTTGCGTCAAATGACACCATCAAAAACGCTGACCAACTTTCCAGACATGCCACAATTGGCTGATTTTCAACATCTTCCGATGCACCTTCAATCCGATCAGCATAACGATGTAAATTCGCACATCGATGCAGAACGTTCGTATAGCTTCAATGTACTAGACGAAACGCTTGCATCGATAAATCTACTGAATTCCGAGCAAAGAGTGGTGTACGATATTGTCACTGCCGCGGTAGATCGTATCGGACCAGAGATAGAAGATTTTCCAGAAGAGCATCACAACCTTTTCTTTCTGGATGGTCCTGGTGGTACCGGAAAATCTTTCCTCTTAGAGAAAATTCTGGCGTATACGAGGCGGAAGTCAAAGATAGCACTGGCTCCAGCTGCGAGCGGTATCGCCGCGTTACTTCTGACTGGTGGTAGAACAGTGCACACAACTTTTAAGCTGCCACTGGTGCTGGACGAGTATAGCACCTGCAACATACCAACCCAATCGTCGCTTGCGGACCTAATGCGGCAAACCTCTCTTATCGTCTGGGACGAAGCTTCGATGAGCAGTCGCTTTGCTCTGGAAGCAGTAGATCGTAGCTTAAAAGACATTGTAGGTGTACATCGGCCGTTTGGTGGTAAGGTGGTACTGCTTTGTGGTGACTTCCGGCAGATTTTACCAATAGTTCCGAAAGGTACCGATGCACAGGTGGTTCAGCAATGTATAAAGAAAAGTCCATTGTGGAGGCTGTTTCGGGTTTTGCGGTTAAAAACCAACATGCGCGTTCGAACTGCGCCAACCGTACAGAATGCCAATGATCTACAACAATTTGCTGATTTTCTACTCTGCATCGGTGAGGGTCGCCATTCCACATATCCGGGAATGCACGCCTCTGTAGCAAAGCTTCCACACGATATGGTGTTACCCAACTCTTCCAGCATTGATGCCGACGTGAGGAAGTTGGTAAAGCGAGTTTATCCGAACTTACGGTGGCATTATCGAAAAGCAGAATATTTCACAGATCGAGCAATACTCTCACCAAAAAATTCTGATGTGACAGCTATCAACAACAGTGTGTTGGAACAATTACCTGGCCAGGTGCAGGAGTATCTTTCGGTAGACACGTTGGTCAACCCGGAAGAGCAAGAGGCGCTTCAGTTGCCACCAGAGTTTCTGCACTCTATTAATGTGAGCGGAATTCCAGTTCATTGTCTGCGGTTGAAGAAAAACACACCAGTACTGCTTCTGCGAAATCTTAACACCGAGAGAGGGCTATGCAATGGGACGCGTTTACAGATCATCGATATGAAACCACATTGCTTACATGCACGGATTTTAACTGGCAAACGGCGGGGAGACGATGTGTTGTTGCCACGTATCTTTTGTGATAGCAACGATGTAAACCTTCCGTTTCAAATTCGTCGCAAGCAATTCCCGGTCCAGGTTTGCTTCGCAATGACTATAAACAAGGCGCAAGGTCAATCCCTACACCACCTTGGTTTGTACCTACCCTCAGATGTGTTCGCACACGGACAGCTTTACGTTGCACTGTCGCGAGTGACATCAAGGAAGAACGTGGCGGTGCTGATAGTGAATCCCGATTATGATCTTGAGGGTGTCACAGTGAGAAACATTGTTTACCACGAGGTGATTGACTAATTAAAAAAGATTGATACACGAAAATAATTAATCTTAGTGCCCGTTATGTTTAAGGAAAGCCTGCTTTTAAGTCCAACAGGAACAATACAAATACTGGCATACTGGTAACATACATAACATCTTTCTTGCTTATTCACTTATTCAGTTAATAATATATTTAGTCGGAAATGAACTGTAACAGTTTGCGTATTCAGGAATTGTTACTTATCAAAATAAAACAGATAACAGATTTGATAACTCTGCATTTGCTATGTAACCCACTAACCGGGCCAAATTAACTAGTTATGATCAAAACAGAAAAAAACATCTAACGAGGATCAAATGCCTTGTGATTTGAATAATATTATTATATTGTATCCTTTATTGAATAAGATCGGACTGTAGCAACCAAAGGGATATAGTGGAGTTTATTACTCCCAACAAAAACTGCTATCCCATACATCGTAGTCGGGTTGTCATACACCGGTAGTGGGAACCAACACTTTTCCCAAACGGAACATAAATTGCTGACAGACGTAAACCATGAGGCAGATCTTTGAAAAGATATCCGAATACTTACCACGCATGTTAATCTCTTCATAGGTTTGATACAAATTGTAGTCAGAGAAGGTCTATTTGATATTTTGATATGTATTTTTTAAATTCCATTGGTCTTATGCGGCCTTCTCATAGATGAATATAGAATACGCCACTTATCAAACCTTTTTTTTTCATTTGAACGCGTAAGAGAATAATTAATACTTTTCACTTCGTTAATGGATATTACAATTTATTCAAAATAAGTTTTCATAGAACAGGTGCGGCGAATGCGGCCTCATAAGCACTACCTTAGGTAGCACAAAACAAATAAAACGCCTGACCGACAATTATTGCACGCATAATTAAGGTCGAACAGTTTGACGATCATGATAATGATGACACCAAAGCTCGCAAATTAAATGGAATGCTCATAGCTATACCTTCTTCCGGTGCCGGAATGTTATTGTTGATTGATTACTGATGCAAACACTATTTACTCGTGCATAGCATCGGGTTCAAAGAACATTTCCGCACGTATTAAGACGCTTCCGAGTACGATTGGTCGAGCAAATACTATTTGCATCATTAGATTCCCGATTGTGCATATCACTACGGTACACAAGAGCTGCTGTTTGGAGCATGGCATGCATAAAATTGTGCATTCACACATCTGCTGCTATTGCTTCTGATGCATCGGAGCATCATGACCGGGCATGATTGTCATCATCATCATCGTCAACATCTGCGCTTGGCTCAAGGTGTAGGTTTTGTTTGAACAGGAATACAATAATTTCCCCATGAATCGCTCCATTAGGCAGAGAGGATAAAGGTGAGTAGGAGAGAGTGTGAAGGGGGAAAGCGATTGTCTCGTTTTGTGTCGTCTCGTTAAACTGTGATTCCTGAAACGCCGCTCCAGAATTTACTGACTTTCTTCTTATCCTTTCCTCTCCCGCTCCTCGGAGTTTAGTGGCATTGTCGACGCATTAGCAACATTGAACAGGTAGCAATTCACCGGCGCCAAGCTGTGTGTGAATATGTGTGAATATGTGTGTCTACCATAGTGTTCGCATGCCCGTAAACCGTGATTGCGTTAGGCAAAATTTCCCTTAGCAAACGGGGACTGCCATAGCTATGCAGCTTATTTTTTCACCGAGTGGCAAAGTGAATTTGATAAAACATTAGGCATTGTGGAAAGGGCTTGTGTTACTGTACACAATCACACACAAGCAAGCAGCCCTGTTAAGAATGCCGACGTCAAGAATGTTGTCACCAATCGGCCGATGTCTCTCCGTTGCGTGAAGTACCAGCTATCCTAGAGGACCGAAATAATCATTGTGGCTGAAACAGTTTAATTCGTGACGATATCGGTGAGCTCGCATTCTGGTTTTGCTGCACTTCATTTACTTCATAGCAATGCACCATTTGCTCTATGAGCTGAATAACTACCTCTGCTTCGGCTGCCTAGCTGGCTCTTATTTAATCCATCGATACTATCTACTTCCAGACGCCTGTCAAGACGTACCAGGAAATGCTCCAAAACTCTATGCTGGATGATGATCCAAATTCCAACACAACACTCGCCAGCAGTAAACTGAGCGAAGAGCTATGAACCTGGAGAAACTGGGACGATAGGGACCACGGAACAAAGATGTGCAGGAGCTAGCGAAGCTGTAGAGTAATTATGAATTGAGTGGGTACAATATCAAAAAATCAATTGGTAGTTTAACATGAGACGGATTTCCCGCCCGCGGAGCTGCTGTCTCGTGAGCATTATGGATTAATTATGCACTGTATGCAGTGATTCTGGAACGTGCTTGACATTTCACACTGATTTAGTTAGCAATAAGATGATCCGAGAGTGAAATGCATAAGCAAAAAAGCCAAAGGTGTGGTGTCCGTGTAGCTTCTTGTTGACAGTTGGCAGTCAGGGTATATATATTTTAATACCAGCTGCTAACGCAACTGTTATTTGTATCTACGTCAAAGGGGTTGTTGAGCTCGGACACGCCATTGAGGTGATTTAATCACCGTTCTCGAGCTGGGCTAGTAGTTTATAGTATGGACCGGTTAGTGCTGGTAATTAAAATGTTCAATCAGCAAGCTCATAGTCTACTTTTCAGTGTTAACTCAACGACAATTCAAGTGTATGTTTCATTTTTAGGACGCTCATTTGCATGGATGTTAAGAAAGGTTGCCTTCTTCCAATAGAGTTTATCAAGGTAAATTGTGAATCCTTTGGGAAACATAATTCAGTATGAATTTTTGAATTTCAAAATAGGAATGCAATTGGTTTTTTCCTGTCGAAAATGTGGTGATGATGTTTGTTTTTTTTTTAATTTTTGTTGTGAAATTCCGTACGTCGCTTGGACGGTGATAAGACCATTGAACCACAGTTATACTGTAGATTTTCTTCTACATCACTGGCATGTGCAGATGGATTTTGGTTGATTATTTGTCTTCACTATCAACGGGTTACTGTTTCTGAAAATTTTGCTCTTTCATCAATACAAAGTCAGCTTAAGCAGCTCGGGTTGATCATGCCTGTATGCCTAGTTCGGGTGATCATGCCTGTATGCCTGTGCTCGCCGGAAATTATGTTTCGCCGCAAATGGAGAATATGTCTCGTGGAGCATCGACGCATAGTAGAGTAAGTAAAAGGCGTGTTGTTTGAAATGTATAGCTCGTAGATCATTCGAGATTCTTGTTCCTCACAAAGCTATTGGTATGTGGAGTCCGTTCTGTTTTCCGTGTTCCTAGAACTGTCGGTTCATTTTATACTAGGAGCCAGTGGCAATTTTAACGGTAAGCAAAGACGATCTGCATATTGTTTTGATGTATTTTCCTTGATATTTGCTGGATGATAAGCGACAGAAAGAATACAAGTTGCTACTATTACGTACGTAAAAAAAATCTGAATTGTTGATTGCTGGTCTTATGCCAGTAAATTATGAAACTTACACTCAGGTGCGTTAGCTACAGTTATTTTAAGCGCTGAAACGTGTATCGACAACTTTTTCCCTAACCTTTTGTAGATCATGAAAAAGGGGTGCCAATTGTTTGCTCTCGCAATGAAATTCTTAAAGTAGATCTGACTACATAACCAGTGGCTAGAATTCGATACTACATTTGCAAACGAAATATATCGGCACATCGGTAATGAAATACGCCACACGCAGTAGTATCGTCCGCTGTCATTTTCCCAGCATAGTGGCAAATAGACTTTACGAAATTCGAAATTTTACAACGAACAAAGACAACAAAAACAAACTCGTTGTCCTGTGGAACCTCGATGCAATATTGTACCATATGAACGAAATGCACAAACTATGTGTTGTGTTACTAACAACATTAATTTCACGATATTAGTACAACAATGGTCAAAAGCTTTGAGGCATGCATGAAAAAACATGTAGAGCTTGTTCGTGTGATGGTCTAGGAAGGATAAGTGGTTCTTGAAAACTTCAAAAACATTTACTGTGTGCTAGTATGCACAAAGGTATCTGACTGCATACGTCAATGGTATTCTACACGCTGGATTAGGTTTGATGTTTCGTTCGATGGTTGATAGAGCGCTGCCCTAGGTCAAGGTCTATGAATTTGTTGCTCAAACAGTAGTTGCCAAAATATATAGACGGAATGTCAAAGTCAGGAAGATTTTAAGCCACATCGGCAAACTAAAACGGATGTAACATAATTTCGTTTTAACGTATTTTTTTGGGAAAACTTTAAGCACAGTTTATGAAACAAATATACAAATATGGTTCTGTTGCATTTTTGTAGATGCTGCTGCAACATTTTCATAGATTATTTAACGCCCTACATTGTAGAAGAAGGCATAAGCCAAAACTTCCACGCGCATACATCATTAATAAAGTAAACTCACTGTTGCATCACAATCTCAGCTAAAGCTAACTTCAACAATGCAATATACAGTTAGTTTTTATTTGAAAAGAGAATCAATAAGATCTGTTTTTTGTGATTAACTACATTTTCATCATAACCAAAACTATGGTGTACCAATTTGACATCGAGCTATCTTTTAGAACACCAATGACAGCCATTGAAGACTTTCGGCAGCTCCTAAAACCACTGATCTTCTACTCGAAGGCTACAGGAGTATAAATATGAACAGTCACGGGAGAGATTTTGCGATTGGAGTAACGATGTATTGTAAATACAAAACAATTTCGAAAACATTCATCATATTTTGACACGTCACAAAGGGCCTGAATTTCCCAATGGTTTGAAAATTTGTTGTGGTCCTTAAACTTACATTTTTCAAAGCTAGATACAGTATTTCCAACAGTATTAAGCAATTGAAGAATTAGTTCATACATCATTTGGTTTTCCGAAACCATTTTCAATCATACAATTTATCGCGCGGAAAATTTCAATTAATGTAGGATTGATAACATTGCACTTCTTGTTTTAGCTATTGAAACTAAAGATGCAAATAAGTTTCGCATTGGAGCTAGGCTCTACTTTATGCAGTGTGGATGTGTTTTGAGAATTATAGTTGTTGATTGATCCTCTAGGATTAGTAAGGAACAAGATTAAAATAACTTTAAAACATGAATAGACAAACCATGTACCGTTATGATTAAAATTACGGACAAGTTTAAATTTCGGACATTTGGCAAATATTCATTGAACATCTTTATACCCAATCCCTGGACATGCTGCTTTTTAATTTTATATAATTTTCGTGATTTATTTAATTAAATTAAAAATGTGTCAAACCCCCAATAGCCCCTGATGTCACAGTATTTTTCTGTCAGTCAATTCACTACCATATTCTATTGATATTCCATATTAATGAAAACATCGATATTAAACAACAACAGACAAAACTACACCATCAACAAAAAAAGCAATATAATTTAGGTTTTGTTTGATTGTTTTTATCATAACAGACTGATTGGTATCCAACATATTTCTACTTTTACGAAATGGTCGTCCAACCATCAGGGTTGTTTAATTGAAAAGTGACTCAACAGAATTTTATCAACAGAAGTAATAAGAGGGAATGCTTAAAGCGAAGGTCATTTATATTTATTGTTAATACTTCTATTTCTAAATGATTTTCATGACAGAGATGATGAAACATCGATTGTATTTAAAGCATCAGAGTTCAGCAAAACAACCAATGGAATACATAAAAATATCCTTAATAGTGTCATTTTGCCGCGCTTTCCCTTAACAATTATCGCCGTTCTCTACTTCCAAAGCATATGCCCGTGGTCGTGTGTGGTTCGTGGTAGTACTAATTGAATTATGGGCCACTGGGCGCTAGGCTGTACTTCAGTTTGCTAAAGTTGATCGGTATCGGTTAACGTTCGTCCTTTTGCTTCGATTTTAGTGTGGCTTTTATCGGTAACCGGTTTCGTGCTTACATTGTGCTCGATGATCACACCCGAGCACCAACAATTTTGTAGCATTGCTGAATTGAGAAGTGCTAATGGATCGTGAAATATCGAACGTCCCGAGCTGGAACCACCATTCGCTCCAGCACGACCATTCCGATTTGGTCTAACGAATGGGATCAGACCATTGACACAGGTACAGCACTTGAAGCAATGCCCAAGGGCAGTGGGAAATTGACTTTTAATCTAACCGCGTAGCAACTGGGTGTGCGCCACGCGATAGAGCGTGCGGGTCGCACTAGGCGATCCATTCCCACCGTCCAAAACCTACTCTTCTACCTACTGCGACGTAACTCAGCTTAGAGCAATTAATCGGAGATGCCCTCGAGCAGCATACGGAGCCACTTCCGGGAAGTCCAGCAGGCACACGGGCTGGTTCGCTGAAGATGATGATGATGATTCCGCCTCCACTTCACCACAGGAGGATGTCGATGGATCTCGTGGGTCGGTAAGCACGCAGGTATCGGTCAGCAGTCAGCTACTCCAAAGGGCACAATATAAATTTGACGAGATATCGTAAGTACATGGAAAGCGTGGATCGTAGTCGTCGTTTACTCCTGAAGCTCGCCTGTTTACTCACTCACCTGGTCGTGCCCAACTCCAACTTTTTTTTCGTTCTTGCTTCACTGCCGCTCAATAAACAACCCTGGTTGGTGCGGATATTACTAAACCTATTGGTAGCACAATCTACCACTTCCTGGCTGACTTTCTGCCCGACCGGTTCCTGTGGGGGCTGTGCCAGAAGCTGATACGCGAACCACGTGTGCTAGACTATCTGCACACGTTTTGTCGGACGTGCTTGGAGCAGGTTGCCGCGACGGTCACGCACGGTTCTGGCAGCGCGTCAATGAAAATGGCGGCTTCGGTTGGGACCGTAAGTTGTGAGCCTCATTGGTCAGTGAGTGTATGTGTGTGTATGTGTGGTTAAGTGTGTTCGGTTGTTGTACAACGCATATCAGTTTGCCGGCTGGTGTACGATAAGCAAAGATTTATTGAGGCCACATGTGGGGCACGTTTTGTGTTTGCTATGTATGCCTTCGGTCGCTCACTTGTCTGGTCGTGGAGAAGAGTGCAACGCTGATGTGTAGGTTTTTTGTTGTGCTGTTTGCAGCAACTAAACAAACACAATTGTGACTATTATTCTTTGAATTGAAGGATCGTTAGCTTTTTTGAACTAGTTACCTTAAAGTGTGCTGAACCCTCAACTCTTACATAAGGGTGTCGAAGTAGTAAAGCTGTATATTTGAAAACAAGTACAACTATAAGTATTGCTTGAGTTTTATTATAAATAAAGTTTTTAGTTTGTTCAAGTTGCACTTCGTATCAACAATAAAAGTCTCAGTTTTCTTCTCCCTCTTGTTCTTCTTCTTTGTCTCAACAACCGTTGCCGGTCAAGGCCTGCTTGTACCACGAAAGCGTTTGGATTTCAGTGACTAATTGTTATTCCCTATAGCTGGATAGTCAGTCCTACGTATGGCGGCACAATTCATTTGCGACTTGAACCCATGATAGCTGGTTTATCTACAGTGATGCGTAACTTATAAATTTGGATGTCTAAATATGTAAATATGATATTTATGCTTTATTTTAACTTTGGCATGTGTAGAATAAAATGCAAACACTTCAGTGAAATACAATTTTACGTTCATGAGTAAAGTATAAAACGTTCCGTCACGTTTGAACTAAGCTAATAAAACTGATTTTTTTTATTAAAACTACAAACAATACAACTATTTATCAAACAAGTTGGCGCTACAGATGTTTATGCCACTACTGATATGAAATGAAATATTAATCAATAAAAAAGAGAGAATTATATCTTTTAAACTATAACAACTGTTTGTGATCGCCAGTAAAGCCAGACAAGGTAAAGTATGCTCGTCATTGCCCTTGAACGGTAGCCCTTTTCTTTAATTGCATGCTGTTGCAGATGTTGTAAATCAAAAACACTTTTAAAGAAGTTAAGTATCAGAAAAAATCACTCCCTTCACTTTTACCTGCTACAAAATTGTAGTGAACAATGAAAAGAGAACGGAAAATATATCGTCATGTGCTTGGTTGAGTAACGATAGCCTTTTCATGTTTTTCAGTGGATTAGCACAAAATATGGAGAATAACTGCTCGTGTGAAACGCCACGATCTTCTTAAAGCCCATCCACGCAAAATGAAACGCTCACAATTTGCGTCACATTTAAAGCGACATCGTCTCGTTGTCATCGGGCAAAGATGACACACATTTCTGGTGAACATATTTCTAAGAGAAGCGCACCAAGCAGGTGTCATCGTTACCAGGCGCATCCTTCAAAAGTGTACGCATACATATAACACCACGGCAATGAATGGATGAACGATCGATGTGTGCTGCACGTCCCTCAATTTTGTGTCATCGGCAGCACTCAAAGACCTTCTCCATTTTTATGTTGGTTTTCTTTTCCTTTTTAAACAGTTCAGATACAAAGTTAAAGCTAGGGTAATACATGGTGACAGGGAAAAAGGCTGTCCCACCTGTAACCATCCAACGGAGCTGCCAGCGGAACCGGGCGGTATTGGCCAGCTACCGCAGCAATTTGTGGTGGTGAAGGAAATCGAGAACATCATTTCGCAGCGGGCTCTTCTCGGTATGGTTCGCACACAAATTTTGCACCATCATCAATCGCATTTGCTCGGTGCACGTTATGTTCTGACGAAGTTGCAGTAAGTCATACATGACGAGGAAGGACGAGAAGCGGGTATATCCCATGGTAAGATTGAAAGACAGCGACAGTGAAAGGGTGAGCGACTGAAGGGGTGGTTGAATATGGTAACCATACAGGCGGTGGAAACTCAACGGATTGGGTTCGAGAGTGGTGGGTTTAGTTTTAATTTAGCATGTGATGCATGATGTGGATTCCTACAAAATAAATTTATTATTCAATGCAGACTATGTGTTGTTGGAAAATAGTAATTTCTAGCGTTAAGGAACTTTTGGAGTTGTTGATCATCGTCGATCATTCTGTTAAAATGATGGTTGGAAAGCAAATTTTCTTCGGAATTTGATTTGTGAGTTCTACGTTCAAAGCAATATTTAGGTATGTGAGAACTGTTCCAAAAATGCACATAAATGTCCGAAAATAATCCCTGATCAATCGCGGAAAAGTTTTGGATATAATTTTGCGTGGGCTGAATATTTACCGATGTGTTCGAATTTCCAAAGTGTAAGAGAGAGTGTATTCGTTATGTTACCCTATTTTTTTTTTCTATGATTGCCACTCACGCGCTAATCATCATTTTCTACCGAACTCATTTCCACTTCATGAAACTCACTGTCATCAAGTTATCATTTGACATCCAAGCGTAAACATCAGCGCCAAGCGGCAAGCCTGTTTATTAATATTTAAGGAGTGTTTTCATGTTCATATCTAAAGGACGTTTGCATGGGTTTCACGTTGACCTTTGTTTGCTGATTTATAACTCTGGTAGATAACATTATCAACTTATTTAATTATCAGAGATTTCAACGAAAAATGCTTTGCCACTGGACGAAGAGATGGTCTGGATGAGAATCTAGTCCGTCCGGTATCAGAAAAATGGAGTGTGACGTAAAAATTATGTTCCCGCTTAGGTTGAGTATCACGTTTCTCGGAGAATGTTTATGATAGAAATGGATAATTTTTATTAAATATACACTTGAAACACACGTAATTAATGAAACATATGTTTTTTTTTTATCAGAAATAGTGAGTATTTATTTTTCGAACTGATTCAAAATTTTAGCAAAAAGGCAGTTTTGTTTCTATTCTTGGTAATTTTGAAAATTTTGTTTATTGCTTCTTTTCCGCGATTAAATAAGTTTTTTTACTTAAGCTATATTAATAGCCATAGATAAGGTTGATAAGTTTTGAATTTGTTCTTTCCTTTTTTGTAGATAACAATAATTTTTACCAATATTATTTATTCGAGATAAAGATGCTCACATAATCAATGGTACACGTGCATTTTTACATTTTGCACTAGTATCATCAAGGTTCAAGCAGCCAAAGGTGGATGGAGGAATGGATGCTAGAAAAAAAAAACATTTGTACTCGCCCTCTAAATATTGCGCAATATACTAAGCATATTGCGAATATTGCAATTGAGTTTCTTATTCTCAAAGTTTTCGTTCGATATGTTGATGCCGAGATCCGAGTAAAAGCAAAAGTCCTTAGAAACAACAATGCCTTCCACATTCACCGAATCAAATACGTTTGCCAAGATGGAATATGGTATGGATTTAACAGAAGCGTTCAATAAAAACACCTCTAATAATAACTAGCCACTTGAGCACCAAATGCATCTGAAAGTTATGTTTCCACTCTGATAAACTTCAGCTATTCGTTTATCGCACTGCCAATCACTTTATTCAAACAAGTTTTGATCAGCAAAAAAATAGTTATTTTAGCAAACAGTTTTCATACATTAATTTGGCCAAAGTTCGCCACCTATCGAATAAGCCACATATTTAATAAGTTACATCGAGGTTTTTCTGTTTCATTTTTATGGAAAAATGTACCACTTTAGTTTTGTTTTATTTTCTATACCACTAATCTTTCATCATCACTTCAATGTCAATCCAATTTGATTCAAACGGGGTCAGCGGTCAGCGAAACTAATCTCAACCGCAATACTGTCCCCTCAGGACCGCGCCTGCTTGTGCTCCACATGTCACTGTGCTTCCAGTCACGATGTTTGTCACCGTGTTTTTTGTGCGGCCAACTTCAGTTTTGTTCGCTAGCCGTCAGTTTGCATGTTATGAAACGTTATGGAATTAAGTTTCTCGCTGCTACAACACTCATCCGACCAAATCCCTTATGAAAATACTCGCATTTTAACACAGCGCCACCGAGCGCAACAGTGTTTTTACACGCCTTGCTCGAGTTAAAAACTAATTCTATTTCTCATGTTCATGTTCACGCCTCACTGGTTGGTACCCGTTAACTCCTCACCCCTGATGAAATTCAAAAACATCTACATTTCTGTTTCAATGTATGGCATTTGTTTTTAGCAACCGGCAACCGTATCCTGTCAAAGGTGTGCATTGAAGCTGTGCAACTTTTGCGAGGAAGCACACCGGCGGCAACCAAAGCTGATGAAAGTGCGGACCCGACGGACACCGCTCATCCCGAGGGAGGGCAACTCGGTGCTACGCTCGATTGCCACCAGGTGATCTGCGGTGAGTGTAGCAGGCTGCTGCACCGGGACTATTTGTGTGGATTGCCATCTGACAGACGCGTCCCGTTGAGGGCTATGTGCTTCAGTTGGTGAGTAGGTTGAACGGCTTGACCGTACGAATCAACAGCCGCTGTGAAACGCTGATCTACGCTAAATGAGCAGATTGATAACATTCGCCAGACAAAAATGGAGATGATCATGGCCCAGAAGTTGGATCTTGGAAAGTGCTGAAGAAAGAGAACAAGAAACCGGGGCTTCAGAAGTTAATTGCAAATTATTAATTAATTCAAGAGATCATTGTGGAAAAACCGGTTACACCGGACTTTCAACGACGTATTGGATTGCTGATACGATACACCAACCCGTATGGTGAAGCGGAGTAATGCAAAATGAAATTGTAATCTAACAATCCATTTCCTGAACCAGTTTAGTGGAGTTTTTCCGCTTTTAAATGTTTGTAGTAAGGAAAAAGCTGGGAAAATACTTTCAAATGTGCTTTTTTGTACAGAGATAATCCTGTGGTTTACTTCAAATTGTGAAAACCATTACGCGAAAGTTATTTTTCAGCATGATAAGGATACAATGGTGATGATGACAGCAAACGTTAATTTATGTTAGCTTAACTTGTATGTGGAATGAGATAAAAGTATAATTACAACTTCTTTACACTCATTATCAAGTTAGGTGCTGTTGATGAGCTTAATGATAATGGGAGTTATATTTGTGATTATTTGTTGCAACCATTTGAGAGCCATTTTTACAACGGATCTTACGATGTAACTTTGTATGGATTATTGGTGTTGTTTCCAGCTCAAATATAAGTATGTTTTCTGAAATATATTGTGTTTTCTTGTTTTTTATTAGTGAGAATGTTTAACATGTCTTTCCTGTAAAACCCAGGCATAAACAGGAAAACGTTCGCTGCAATGCACGGATAGTTGATAAAACACAGGCACGCTGGGTATAATTTAAGAAACCCCTGTAAAAAACCCAAACCCGGAAAACCAAACGAAAGCTCACATTTGACATACATCTGGTTGCCAAATGTGTCACAACTTTCACACCATATTTGTTATAAATAAAGCTCGAACTGATGGCAAACTCACCAATTTGCAGATTTCGCCGAAGGCTCTGCCCAATTTGATAACCACTTTTGGTTATCAGCTGTTCAGTCAGTTGACCGATCAGCATTACCCTTATCGAAGTAAAGTGCACGTTTGCACTAGTTCCACCCAACTTCTCCCACGGTGTCCGATTCCGCCTCGGTCATCAACTCGACGCGCAAGGTCGATCCAGTCCGCTATTCCGCTGACTTAGCAAGTGCTTCTTTCGAACTTTGCGTAAGTGTGAACGGGTTGACGTAACCGATACGCGACGAATGTGTATAAATTTTGATGTCGCGTTCCGTACGATTCCCTTCCTCGTTCCACACCCTTTCACTGCGCTCCGCGCATTGACTCACCGAAACGGTTTGAGAAGCGCGGCCGAACCTACCACACTATTTTAAGTTGATGAGCATTATATTGGCATTTTACTATCTGCGGTCGTAATGGTGTACAACCCTTATTATCATAACACTTCTGGGACAGACATGATTCATAATGGAAGTGGGTGTGTTATCATGCACTTTTATACAAATTTTCGAGTTTCTCCCTTTGCAAATATTGTGCATGCATTAGAATGAAAAAAAACACGCCTTTGTAACTTTATTTTCTACAATGTGGGATAAAAATGTGCACTTAATCTCAGACAATCGTTGAGAAGTGGATAAAAATGTGCACAAAAAAATGCACTGGAAAACTTAAAAACTGTTCTAGTTTGTGTCAAAACATTTGCCAAAGGTTTCTTAGGAATTGAAACTCCAAGCAAAATGGGAAATTGGGACATAATTGTTTTAAATTGTTTTTTTTTTTGCCGGCAGATTGACGTTCCGAAAACTCGAGAGCCGCAATCGAGTTCGTGAAATTTACTCTTCGTCAGCGTGCTGCTGAAGCGGTTCGAACAGAGCCAGAAGTCGTTTGGAACGCTCGATGGTACCATTACCGATACAATGCAATTCGTCGCCGACAAGGAAGCACCGAATGTGCGGGTGCCAACCAACGTCCCGATATTTGGCATCGTTATCACCCACAGAGTAGGCCCACAGAAGAGTGCCATCGAGCAATCGGCCGGTGATCTGGCTACCCTGGAGGCACACAAGCTGGTCTTGCAGGACTACGAAGGTCGTCGGTCGGGTCACGGTGGCATTACGGTGCAGACGGATCTCCGCTCTCGGGATGACGATGATCACTCGGTATCAATGACCATCGCTGACAATCGGGACGGGTCATATGGGCTGACGTTTGAACCGTCGCGTCCCGGTGTAATGCATTTGATGCTTTTCGTTGACGGAAAGTTGTTGGAGGTGTGTCTGATGTGTCGATTATGCTCGCCGGTGTTGCGTACAATTGATGTGACTTTCTTCGCTGCCCAGAACTGCCCAGTAGTGCTGTGAATCCACAAACTTCGACCACACTAGCAGCGGCACTGGTCGTGTTGCGGAAAAAAGCTACGAACACAACTCGGGAACGCTCACCAATGCTTATACCGCTTCACGCACACCAGGAGATTCATTTTTTTATAAACGCAACCGGCGGTTTGTAAACATTCATCATTTAGTGCTTGTTTATAATGCGACACTGGCTCGACTCATTCGTATGCAACACACTTGATGCAATAATTGTCTATCGTCAATTTTTCTTGTGTTGAAAGCTCGATATGTGGCAATTTAATATCGCAAAAGTTCGTGCCGCGAAATAGAAAGAATTATTGTAGAATAAATGTACCAATAGTGGTGTAATATGTGGGGGTACCCATGTGCTTGAATAGGTTTAAAGTATCAGGAAGTTAAATTCATGAATGATGTTTTATCTTCGCTATCTCCACCACTTTTGCCATAGAACACAAATTTACGCAATAATACATATTTTACTGACTTCGTTGTTCCTATAATGGTGGTATGGTTCCTATAGACACTGAAATGTTCCTATAGTGATGGTAAACAAGGATACCTAACACTGTAACTGGGTATAATATAAATGGAACTTTGTTTTGAAGCAGTTTCATATGAATAGCAAGGATTACTGGCATAATATTGATTTAATACATTTGATCGTACAAAATGCATAAATTTTAGTGTTGAATATATTGACTAAAGTACTGAATAACATCTGTCGTAAACCCATACCTGAAATAGTGTGCTTGATTCCAAGTCGATTTTTCACTCAACCAGATATGAGAATTTTGGATTTTTTGGTAAATTACTTACAGGAAACTCTTCTATGTTGCTCATTTTTTTGACAACAACACGATATGTTAAATATTTCGGAAAAAATCTCAAATGTCGAGTTTTTACTGATTGTATAACTATAACCACAATACGAAAATGGCTGTTTTGTCTACCTATAATGGCACTATGGTAAGAATCACTTAAAAATGTGAAAATATGGTCAAAGGCAATGAATTTCAGTTACTCAATAACATATAATAACAGGTATGTAATAATTGTGTGGTTATGTGGTTACAGCCTTTACAAAAATATGAGTTTCGTTACGAAATCCTTAGGTTTTGGAAAAATGTTGACACATCTAACAAAATTTTGGATATTTCTGTCACTATCACTAACGGAATAGTCCCTTTTTACATTTAAACCCTTTGTAAAAGACCAGAGAGCATTTCATACTCTCATAAATAACTTAATTAATTTTAAAATATCTTATGAAGCGCATTTTAGTGTAATACCACCACTATTGGTACTACCACCACTTTAGCTATGTTGACCTTACAAGTACTGTTTCCTAATCACTTTCGTTCAGTTTTTGAAATGCAATCCAATAGATTATTTGAACAAAGTCGAAAAAAAACATCCACTAACGGTCCTATCACGAATGGTTGCAGTGCTTCGAAAGTGCTATCAAGCGTGTTGCTTTGTTTATAGAGCTTAAAAATGGATTGAAAAATGAATACTGAGTAAATACGGTAAATCAATCGAGTGTATTGTACGGGTGAGGTGGGATCTTAATTGTTTGCATGGGGCGAGGATGTAGCAAATGATTATTGATTAAGTTGCTGTTGATATATTGACTGTGAACATTTTTAGTAGTTTTGTTTTACTCGAGTCATTGATTATCCACTGCAAATAAGTCTAACATGAAGTGCGCTAAATCATGAATTCAGACAACTGAACAGACGCATCTATAGTTGTCACACATAACTAGCAGAGTAAACAGACCATTTTAATATTTGTTTCTGAAAAATGAAGAAATTCAAAGAGAAAATTTGGATTGACAGGATGTAGGAAATTTACGAATGATTTGATTATGGTAGATTGAAACCATTTTAATTTTCACATTTTAAAACTTTTTTATCTGTAAAACCTGTTACTTTTCTTGGATTTTCGCCATTAAATGGTAAGACGCGAACAGTTTTTTTCAAAATGTATATGCCGTCCAAAGCAAAAAATGATTTCTCCAACCAGCTTAACACCACAAGTAAATAATTCAATTTGGTAAAATACATTTCATCAGTCTCTACGAAAAATCGAATAATTGATTGGTACACTAGGTATACTATACCTATAGAACTAGGTTGCTTGATATACGTTCGATAAATCGATCTGATAATGTTGTCAAATTGGTAATGGTAATGTTTGAAAAGCATTATGTCTAACATTTCCTGCATAGAATTTTATGTGATATTTTTATCCCCTTGGTCGATTTTTTCAATGCTAGGCAGTATCGCTAATGCAGAAAAGTATATTCTACCATCCAAAGAAACTGTCAGGATAAATAATAATTAGGATTCCACGGAACGACTAATTGATCACATATTTCATCCTCCCGCTTTTCCACCGATGGTAGCTGGTGAACTCGCCATAGTAGCTGGTGAAACTCATTTTAAGCGCTCCTTCACGTTGTTTTAATGTACCAAACATTATACATAGTGCGTAAAAGTGCAGGTATAACAGCGAGACACACAAGTTTACAGTATCCATAGGTAGGTTTAACTGTATACTGCCCATGCTGGTGCATTGTAAGCTGAATAATTCCAGCATGTAGGACAAGGTTCGTTTTCAGCACATGATTTGTGGCCCAATTAGAAAATGCAATTCGTCGAGATGGGACTGCAAAGATAGGCTTTTACCAGACCTACGAAAATAATGGAGCATGAACTTTAAAATAGTTTCCACGCTCATACCAGACCTTACATTCAGATGTGAAAAGTTACATGAATAGAGTGACCGTTATGTACCGAACTGACAGCCAAATAGAACGACCAGTATACTGAACTGCATAAAATCCAACTTCGATTGGGTGTTGAAGCTCGATGTAAGGCTTGTAAACCTCCTAAAAGCTTCCGGATGTAGAATGTTTTGCTCTGTTGTCAGCAATGCACGTCCGTAAGCGTTCCGATGACAGACGATGGTGTTGTGATTATGATATTGGCCCCATTGCACTCCTTGATTCCATCAACATCCTTGGTTCGTAGGGCAATCAGCAGAAGAGCTTTCGATGCAGTTGATTTATGTGCATCTGGATTCGGGCACGAAGAATGGATTACGGCAACACTATATCTGCTGCTGACGGGTCGGAAGTTGATTTCTGCAGATGCACTGCGGAATGCAATTTATTCGGCGGAAGTTGTCAATTGTCTGAACAGCCGTCTCTCCAGTAGGAAGTGGATTGGGAATGCATATTGAAAGAGTGCAGAAAACGGAAGACGTAGGTGAGGCTTGTATAATGATGAATGTCTTATTCAATTGTTGAACGTATTATGCTTCATAGGTGCATCAATTATTGACGAAGGAGATTGGAGGCAAATCACAGCTATAGCGGGCCTTGTGACAACCGTGCCAAAGAAGAAGGATAAGAAACGGACCATGAGATGATCATTGTTGATGCCGTCTTTGCTACATACAACTGTTGAGTCACAGCTACAGTACGATGCCAATGGCATAAATAGATCAAGCCTGCGCCAATGGCATAAACAGATGCTGAGTATGTAATATTCAAATCACCGATGATTGACCAGAGATAGATGGCCGTTGAGAAGGCGATAGATTACGCAATAGATCACGATTTCAAAAGCCAAGCCGATAAAGCCATTTTATCGCATGAGCAGGTGATTAATAAATACTTCACGTAAGGGGTTGGATTATCCACGCTGTATTGGGTTGGATTATGTATATGAACGGTAGCAATGCTGGAATCGCTGGTAGGAGAGTGTTTAAATATCGTTGTTTTTCTCATGTATAATTGTGTTATGTTATGTAAATAATTAATAAATAATTATCCTGGTCACGGCACCATATGGTCAGTCTAGAGTTGGATATTGCGGTATTTGTCTTCATATAAGTTTATTTTAACGATAAACTGAAAAACTAGACGGGTTGCGCGCGCGTCCAATCGCTGCCATTGCCGTTCGTGGAAGAAAGTTCTTGCTGTTCGGGCGATCACCTTTCACCTGTTGGCCTCTCACGCACACCAACCAAATTCTTCTTCTTCTTGTTTGGCTCAACAACCGATGCCGGTCAAGGCCTATTGAGGTGACTTATTGATTTCCCCCATAGCAGGATAGTTAGTCCTACGTATGGCGGCACGGTCTATTTGGGGCTTGAACCCATGCCGCCGCCAAATTATGGCACTCTTATTATAGCATTTCTCTGATTATTGCAGAACACTTTAATCACAGCATTTAGAATTTCCTCATCCGCAGATCCTAACTCTTATGTACAAATATCCTCCCCTTCTTATTTATTGTGTTAATATCTATGTCGCTAATGTTAAGAGCAGAGGATTTTTGTCATTAAGGATCCAACAAGAGCTTTGTTCAACAGAAATCTAATTTGGAAACTTGCAAAAGTTGGGCCGGACGGCTATTACAAAGAAAAACTCTTCGGTTGTGGAGTGTTCTTTAAGGGGGTGGGGTGTGCAGTTTAGGATGCTTGTTTATCTCTTGCGATACAAATTTTACATGAATGTCAGTTTTGTTTCATTCTAACTTGTTTGATTTCATTGTTTGTAACGAAGAGTGATTACATTGTTTTATAGATAAGAGCCGCTATACATTATGTACTTACTCATATGAGTTTTATTCTACTAAGAAAAAAAAAAGATATTGAAGAAAAAAATTAAATTTAACAACTTTCTTTGCAAAAAACATTACAACTTCTTCATTTGATTTGATTTGAAAAAAAAACTTATCATTTGATCTTTAAACCCTCAATCAATTAAACTATTTTTCCACACAGTCAATATCTTTCCTAAGGTTGTGCAAATTGATCAAGCTATACTTCCAGTTTAAATTCACGTTACTTTTAAGGACCATAATATATTTCTAATAGGATTGCATCATACCGATCAAACTTAAGATCGCTTTAGTCCTTGCGTGAAAGTAAACGTGAAATGTTGATTGTTTTACAGTATTGCATTAAATATCTATCCAAATTGAATTATCGTACTTCAAAAGGAAAGGAAATTCGATTCCCCAGCTATGAAGCTCGTAAAACACGTTGAAGTAATGAATTGAATACATTTCCTTATGATTCCTCGTTGAAAATTTTGTTTTTATCGTGATCAAAGCGGAGAATAACAAGCAAATGCATTTAATTTATTAAATTATTATTTTTTCTAATTTAGATAGTTGCGGAATTGAAGATCCTTTTTTTTGGCTTTCGATAAGCCATATTATGATAAAACTTCATTAAAATATTTCAAAACACCAAAATTTCACGTTCGATTTCACTGGGGCTCTAAAGCGGGCTTAACAAGGGCTTCAGCTGTAGCACACTGGTCATGATGCTTCATCGGTAGGCTTATAAAACAAAAAAAACGGTGCTCGCTGCAAGCACAAAGCATTAGCGACATGCGTTTTTAGGAAACGCGAATCATTTAGTACGCTCTTCGCCGAATTTGCAATTTCGTCTTCAATCACTTTTATGCGCCTCGTACACGCGTAGCGCACAGCGAATAGCAACCTTGTGCATGGGTGAGCTACGATCGTCAGAAATATGGTTTCCAAATATGGTGTGATTGGTTGGATTAGCAGCACCATAATGTTCTCGGGCTCACTGGGATAATTTTGTACCACCTTCTTCTACACACTCAGGCAGCCTCCCAGAGTGCTCTCCGATATAGTAGGTGGGATAGTGATGAAAAGCATGATAATGAAAATGTATTGATATTTAAAGATAAATATTTCACCCCGATGCCTAATGAATGCATAAACCAGCGGTCGGTTGGTTCGGTTTCGAAGGATTGATAGTACGCGAACCAAGCTATCAAATATGCTGCGCACCAAAGTGCTGAATTTGGCTGCTTCTATCGTGCTATAATTCCACGAATCGTACGATGAACGGTAATGTGGTCACGATGGTTCGATCCGCGTCGTATCCGGGAGTATGCGATGCCGCTAGGAGTTGGCTAATGAGTAAACCACGTTCGAGGGGCTTCCATGTGAAATAGGGGCCAAACTCGGTCAATAGCAGATGGTGCTATGATATGCATCTCGCTGAAAAGCACACCACAACAACGGATGAGTTTTATCATGAATAGAAACATTATCATTTTATAGCGGCAAATATTGCACCCTGCAACCGAGACAGGAGCGGTGTGTTCTAGTCCTCAAGCATTACCAGCAAAACTTGATCTCATTTATCGTGTATGCTAGAGTGTGCAGCTTGTGTGGAGGCTAACCTTATACGAAACAGGCGAATGCTTGCAACTATAGTGAGGAATCGTGAACGAGAGCAGATATGCCTGGAAGTACTGGACCTGGAAGTATTCGGGTTGGAAAGTAAGCCAGAACGAGAGGTCTTAAATAAGGATTTTTCAATTCTCTAACATTGCACCAGATATTGAATGCATGAGTATGTGTGCGTTCATGTGGTCATGGTTGTCTAAAACAAAACAAGAGATAAATATTGTCCATGGACTCGACGAAGTAGAGAGCGATCAACATAAAAAGAAGCAGAGAGTGTATGTTAGAGCGAGAGAGAGAGAGAGAGAGAGAGAGAGAGAGAGAGAGAGAGAGAGAGAGGGAGAGGGAGAGAGGGGATAATTGAACAAGCCAAATGTTAATCTATTGTGTGCTTGTTTGTTACTTATCCCAATACTCACTGGCCAATGTTTATGCTGCCGGATCAGTTTAAGCGATGAATGCAGCGTAAATTAGCAGGAAACGTACTCTCGACACTTCTCCTTGCTCCTGTTCCATTCACGAAAGCATCTTTTCGAATGCTAACAACCGTTGGTACAATTAGCCAGTTTTGGTGCGGGTTTGGTTGAGCAGGCCATAATTTGATATCCCAGCGCAGCATTCCTCCCGGTGGTCTGCTCTTCCCTTTATCCTTCTCGTAGTGCACTGCATGGTGGTATTCGATTTTACCGGATGCCGTTGTTTTCCAATATACAGAATAGCTTCTGGGTGTATGCTAGCGTGTGCTAATTATTTCCAGCGTTAGAAAATTCAGGGGGTGCGACCAAGCGTGCTTTGTTTGAAGTGATTGTTGGTTTATGAATGGTATTTGTTTGTGTTAAGTCTATGCTTGTTATGAGAAATCGATAACAGCTGCTGTTTATTTTATACCTTTGTAGTTGGTATGTTGTATTCTGTGTTTGTGAACATGAATGAGATGACATTGGTGCGAAAGGTGCGGTGCGAAAAAGTAAGAAAATTTCAATGGTTTGTCACGACGGCATAACACACCTTTTTTTCAGAGCGATGGGACAAAACAGTCCCACCGGCGGTTCTAGTGTTAAGTAGCCTACATTTTGAGTATTGAAGTCACTAATGAAAAAGCGAAGTGCAATAACTCATTTTAACTGTTTTTATGGTATGATTGATGCCTTGATCGAAAATGTGTGTACACACAAATCTTTGAAGAATAAAAGAAATTTGAGCACAATATGTAGTAAGGTAAATTTTTAAATATTTTGTCTAGCCTTGAGAAACTTGTACTAACTAGGGCTGCCTGGTGGTATAAACGACAAATACGTCGACTTCCTTGAGATTCTATCCGGCCGAAACCGATTTTAAGCCAGTAGCTTGTCCTTTTAGGCTGAGAAATGATTTTCTTTCTGCGAGGAACTTAGAAGTCTCCGAAGCCGTATGAATGTACAAGCATAAATGTACTGAAAGGTTGCTACCAAAAACAAAAACAAAAAAGTTACCAAACAACGCTTTTCTGCAAAACATGTTAAAACTCAATATTAAAAGGTAATATTTCGCTGCCGAACAAGATTCATAGTGTATACGCATAAACACACTTATGTTTTTCTTTTGTGTATGTGTAAATTCTCCATCAAAGACTGTTGCTGCTGAAATGTTATTATTGGTTGAAGTAAGCTCATTGCGTTATTAAATTCATTCTAAATAAACAGGGCCATAGTATCGTTAAAAAAAAGATTGTATGTAAAAAGTTAATCGTTTCCAAAGAATATTCGTTCCAAACACGATTTAATTTCACCGTTGTGCAGTTGACATTTTAAGATTGAAAAATATAATAAGGTAAAGCAACAACAAGCTAGCAAGCAATTCATCTGTTCACCGAGGTTTGGCTGCTTGGATGGACAAAATTGTAAGAAACACGCTTGAAAATGACCTGCAACATATGGCTTTCGTTTCACCATTTTCTCGAGACCTGAATACAATGAGCCGGTCGTCCGACACCGTTAACACCGACAGTGCTGAGGGCTTGTGACTAGATGAACCAGTGAACAACGGACAACCGGAACAACACTGCTCTCAATTCAATTGCTTGAATAACATAAACAAATAGCAAACACACAATCAACCATTTGTTTGTCTGTATGTGTTGAAGCCGGGAAGGATATTTTATCATTTCTACTGCGATCTGTACTGGCTTGGATGCATTTGGGAATTAAGGTTGCATCCACCATCCACAATAAAGCTCCCATCGTTATTTAACATTGCTTCCCGGAACCCGGCTCACCTTACCGGAACGGAAAGCAGACGGAAAATTATTTAAAAAGAGGGAAGGGAAGTTGAAGGAGAGTGGGTCTATGATCGTATTTCCATTGCAGCAAGCGCCCTGGGTGTTGCTGTTCTTTTGTTCGTATTTCAATTTGAATGGTGTTGTTGGTTCGCCATATCACCGTTATATTGATGTATTTGTTTGGCGGTGCAGTAAGCTGGAGATCTATCCAACCTATCTAATCCCAGTTTTGCTCGGAATCAGGAAATATTATGTTAAAATATTTAATCATCCGTAACAATTGCAATAAAAAGATAAATTTGTCAAATAAAATTCCTTTATAGGGAAGCTGAAGCTAGTTTGATAAGACATGCATCAAGAAAGTCTGCGGCACAATTGCATGAGGTGTAGTAAAAAAGCAGTACAGCTTCATGCCTTGTGGCAAACACTACGATGAAACAGTGGTAAACACTACGATGAAACGATGAAACAATTAATCCACTGCCACTTGGATTAAGCAATGCGAACGAGCAAGGGCGAAAGGTGAGATGTTGAAAGGTGCTCATAAAGTAGAAAAAAAAACAAGCTAAGCAAGTTATAAAGAATCAATTTGGACGATGAGGTAGGATAGAGGTGTGTAGTTTGGTGTGGAATGGTGCGATTGGGGAGAATAGTTTATTTTCCTGGCCGCTTTATCGTCATCGGGCATGGGTCGACCGATTCTAGCTTCATTAATGTCGGTTTGAAAGAACCACGAGATTCTCATTGTCGAAAGGGTAAGCAATTAGGTTTCATTCTGTGTTTTGCGAGAAATAAAACGATACCAGGACAAAAAGGCTAATGCGCATGCAAATTGAATACGTACCGTGGTTGGTGCTTTACGTTTGTTAATTTATTTTTCTTTTTTCGCCATAGTTTCAGTAAGTATTTTGTTTCACCGGTTT